>NW_020450914.1:167393-261016 GCF_003343035.1 Apteryx rowi | reverse complement strand
ACAGAAGAGGAGGGGAGAAAGAAAATGTGTCACCAAAAAACTTTCTGAGTGACATTGATTATGAACTAAAAAAAATTCAGTTAAGAGCATGGGGCCGTGAAGGAAATTAGACTTGCCAATTGTGCGAATTTATGGGGAAAACAATCTTTTTAATAGTAATCTATCACCCTGCTATTTTGAGTAATGATCTATCAGATTTCTGGATATCCAACAGCCAGGACTACCAGTTCCCTTGAAATCCTTGACAAATTGGCAGAGAACATGTACAGATCAAGTCTACTGTGTGTGGCCTGTGTGGCCAGTGAAACACATAGATATACAATAACTGCTGCATTTTGTGAATTTGTGTGTCTCTGCATGTCAGCAGTAGACTTGGCGTATTTGGGATTCATTGGCGTTGTTGCACATGCGCAGAGGGCCCTTGGCAGAACAGACCTGTCAGTGTTCACAGATCTTACAGAGTCCAGGGTGCACTCCCATAGCCGGGGTTGTATGTATGACCATGCAAAATGCTAAGGTTTTATGAAGCAGGTATTTTTCAGTGTGAATTTCATCATATCTGCTTATTTTAACAGCTCATTTAGGGTATGGCTGACAGCCAACATGTATCTACAGACACATTAATTAGCATTAGCTAGCATTAATTAGCTTGCTTAGATATTACTGATGTCGTGGCTCTCATTGCACGAGGTATAGCAGAGGCTGGAAAACCCGACTAGGATCCTTGATTGTATATTTTCAGATTATTAAATACAAATGCAAAGCAGCAGAAGTGTTGCTGTGCAGCCACAAAATGCCTAATCTAGTTGCAAAGGAAAGTAGAAACATCTAATTGGTGGCATAACTTATACCGGAAACTTCTACTGATGGTAACGTTCAGGGAAAAAAAAGAACTGTCCAATTCACAGAGGTCAGGATGAAATAGCAAAATCGGTAACTAAATAAAGAAAGCTGAGTACATTTAATTTGAAATTACTTAGGGATACAAACATGAAAATGAACAGGGCCAATCTACCAGCAGTTTTCTAAGAACTCCAGCTTAAGGGTGATGGGAATTCTTGGAAGGTGAAAGAGCTGCTTTTTTTCCCCATTGGTTCTCTGATTATCCTTGATGTTTCCAAGTACAATCTCTTCTGGATCACCAAATTAGAGAGAGGACTTCCCCTTCAAAGTTCATGTCCATTATACTTTACTCTACTCTTTTGATCAAGAACTAAATATTGAAAGCTTGAGATTTTTTCCCCCTTGGAACCAAAGATACAAGTCTGGAAGATTATAGTCCTGTCTCTACTGAATGAAGTTCCTCAGATGTTAAATTGGGATTATATAAAACGTGAGCTTTGCTTTTTTCTTGTCAGACAACATATGGCTTTGAGTGGCAGTCCTCGCCAATACACAATTGACACGTTAGCTGCCTTGTTGACTCTCATCTTTGTTTCAAGACAAATTTAGCAAGTTAAACTCTATATCTCTTTTCAATTTTTTTTCTAATTTCACTGATATAACAATTTTTGAAACCTGATTTTAGAATAATGAATTTTGTCTTGGTGAGTAAATTCTTTCCAAGCTTAGGAAAAAAAGATTCATCACACCTTTTTATTCCTCTTGAGGCAACATTTGAGAAAATAACTAATGCCTGGTTTGAAGATAGCTTTAAGTACATATTTCTTTTTTTCAGTGGTTCATTTCAAGTGTATTATATGACTTTGTATTTGCTTCTTCAGTAGAATTTCACTCTTCTTCCTTTTGTCCAGAGAGAGTGAATTAGGTTCCAGGTGGTGAAGGCAGCTACTGTGGATTATTATTATTATTATTATTATTATTATTAATAATATTTTTCATGTGCAATTAATTCATTTCCATTGCAGTATTCTGATTTTCAGGGTGCCATATAAACCTTTGGACAGTTACCAGCCCCAAAGAACTTTCAACTTAAGTATAAAATAAGAGATGAATACAGCAGAGAGATGGAACAATGCCATGGTACTGATAAAAGAACCATGGCATCACAACTGAGTAATCACAATGCACCAAGTATCCAAACATTATTACTTTTCTGTTAGATATCAGGATGATGGTGGTTTTGCAGAGTTTTATGGAGTGATACTCCTTAAGAAGGAGAAAAACTGAATGTGCTTGTTGAAAAATTGGGCAAATGGACAGTTGAGACGTGTTATTGCTAGAAAAGAGGCAGGAGTTATTATTCTGAATTGCATTATTAAATGGGTAAGAAGGAAAGTGGAAGGACTTTAAAAGTGAAGATAAGTAGTTTTGCTGTTATACACTTCCTCGTGTTTACTGGATTGGAATAAAATAAGTTCTTTTCCTGTGCTGCTGAAAGTTACCATTATGGCAACTCCACTATTAGTTCATTCCATTTTTACTTCAATATTCAGGAAACAGTACAGAGTGGATGCGTTTTGTACTTGTAAGGAGTTCAGAAGTAAGCTGCTTATTTTATAATACCTATAAAGAGAGGTAGAATATACAGTTCCCAAAACTGTTGGTTAAAGAGGAGAAGGGAGAAAGAAAGACAACAAATAATCCTTGGTGGCTGAACAAAGATGCAATGTGAAAAAGGTGTAGTAGCCCCTGACAATCATTAAATCTGCAAAAGAAACCTGGTACACTGGGTGTTAATTACAGTAATTCAAGATGTTTCTGAGAATACAGTGGCTTCTTTTTCATCTGGCCTGTACAATTAACGACTCAAGTTTTCTGTTATGAATCTTTAAATTGTTCTGCTGTCTTATGAACAAAAAGAAATGCCTAGGAGACAGTAACAGAGTCTACTTTTCCAAACTTCTTCAAATGCCTTTTTGTGTCCTAAAGATGCTGCCTTTTCTGTGTGTTCTCCAAAGAGCTGTGGCAGCAATTTGCTAGAGACCCTGTATTTACTARTTTATAAAATGGTTAGTTTTGAGTAAGGGTTTGAAATAACTGATGAGTTGTGGGCCTAAAGTGTTTATTTCATATTAATTGAAACCCAAAGCCTTAACATTTAGTGACCTGATCCACAAATATTTACCATTAGTGTAGTGCTTATAATCGCAAGTCACACATGGAATTATTGATTGCTCACAGTGACAAGTGCTGTGCTCAGTTCTGTGAGTGTTGCAGGATCAATTCCTCTGTCTCTGTTCCTATTGCAGTTACAGACTGTATATGCGAGTAAACCACGTTAAAAGTATTTTCTTATTGTTTTTATTTATTTTTTCCTCCTGTGTCTTCTCTTGTCCTGAGGATCCCCTCGTATTCCCACTGTAGTTCCTGCACTGACATCTGTCTTTGCGGCATGTCAACAGAAAGCAGCGCGTTGTCCCAGAGGCCAGCCTTGCTGCCTCCACATGGCTCTCGAGCATGGATCTGTGGGCAATTAGCTGAACTAGCCTCTCAAACATCAGTACCTGGAGGTGCATGTTTAAATGTTTTAATGACCTCAGTGGGGATAAGGCATGGGAAATTTTTAGCAAGATCAAACTGTAGAAGAGGCAAAATTGCCAAGGAACTGCAGCTTTCTTTCTGTAAAGATTTTCCCCCAATTTTATGAAGATATCATGCCAAGATGGCTAATGTTCTGGATATGAACTTTCTTAAGTGCGAAGACATCCGAGATTTTGGTCCTGGGCCTTCTCCATCTAAAACATATTAGCAACAAATTACAGTCTTCTAAAATTCAGCCTAATCATGTTGGATTGGGAGCAATTTAAAAGCTGGTTTGCTTGCCTAAACTAGTGCTAGCCTTGCTTAAAAACGTTCTTGATCAGCGATAACATCTCAGGAAACTGAGCTCACGGTGGCAAGCTAAAGTTTTTCCGGACATCCACAAATCTCTCTTTTCCCTGGCTCTTTTGGGTATGGTGTCCCAGGGTAATAGTTACTTGAGTTTCCAGAGAATAGGGGCCACCAGTGTTCACCTTATGGAGCTTACTGTAAATCCGTAGCCCACATAATTACCGTGGAGTGGGGAAGGCACTGCACCTCCCAAGGGGACGTGCGATGCCTCTGCAGGATAGTGCTMTGAGTTTTGGTCCTTCAACCTCATGTTGGTAGGAAGATTACTCATAGAAAACTCTTGTCTTCTACTAGGAGTGATAAATGATAACTATAGGTTTAAACTGGGCAAAATACAGATCATGCCATTATATTGCCACAGCATTCATTGTAGAAGTGTGCTTAGGGCTTAGCTTACAATGTGCAGTCATTTTTAAGTAAGTTTTTTCCAGCATTTATGACCCCTTTAAGTGACCATAGATTTGAAATGGAATGCTGTTTTGGGGATCAGCATGTAAAATATAATCTTGTTTCCTAGTCTGCCAATCCCTTTTGGAGTTGTACATGTCCAACCAGCATACTAAGAGTTAGCAGTCCTTGTACTCAGGGTAGCCCAAATGCACAAGCTCTCAGCTGTACTACTCAGGGATATGAACTGGTGCTACTGCTGCCCTGGGTATGCGGGAAAGCTGTCTTACCAGCTATAACAGTTGTCATCTAGTAGGATGAGAATTACAGAGAGGCTTGGATCCCACACAGGAAAACAATGAATGGGAGTCAAAGTAGGTTTTGCATTTCTTCTCCTCAGCATGTCCTCCTAGAATAAGACACAGTCTTTCCCTACATATCAGAGCATGTTCTCTTACAGTGCAGACGAGAAAAATGTATTCAGAATTCAAAGTTCAGCTGAGGGAAGCAAATAGGTATGTTAGCAAAAGAAAAAAAAATTGGAAGATATGTGGAATATATTTTCCTGCTATGAATTAAATGACCATTTTGTTTGTAAAAAGATCTGAACATATCCCTATTTAAACATCTTCAGATAATGCCTGCCACTGAATCTCTGATTGCTTTCTGAATCATTTGTCTAGCCCCAGAATCCCAAAGCATAGGCACTGGATACTWAATCTCAGCTTATGGTCCTTGCTTACCTCTAAATTAGTGCTGAAACAAATGGCTTGAAGAGAAGAGGTTAAGTAGTCATTTTAAAACCCATTTATGTTAGTGGAATTTGTRTCTTGGTCTGTCTTGAAGCCATAATTTGAAGGATGTGAAAGCTTCATCATCTTTAATGCTGTGAAAAATGCATCGAAACATACTGTGTAATTCTACCTCAGCAAAATAAAGAGTAAAGTCGTGAATATTTGAAAAGTGTAAACAAGAACAATCTAGATAATTATTTAGGATCCCTAATGACTGTCATTAGCAATAATGATGATGAAATTTACAAGTAAAAACAAAAGAGAAGAATACAAGGAAAAACTTGCTAATCATGAGATAGCTTAAACTGTTGAAGAGAGTTTTGCGGGGAATGGTAGAAACTACATAATGTGAAGCAATTAAAACTCTTCTAAACAAAGCATTCAGAAACATGTAATACAATACAAAGCAGTTTTACATTGTCAGGAGGATGAACAGTTTACCTACTGTATAACTCTAATTTTTATGATCTTCATTTGAGGAAGAAAGAAATGAAATAGAATTGGGTACTCAAAACAGATGTCTTGTTTGGTTTTTTTCAGCGCAAATTGAAGTGATACCATGCAAAATTTGTGGAGATAAGTCCTCTGGAATACACTATGGAGTCATCACATGTGAAGGCTGCAAGGTATGAGATTTTAATACAGCACAGTCATCAGCATCTGCATTAGCCTCAGGCATATGTGCGTAATAATACGCTGTGACACTCTTTCAAACAAGGGGAGCCAAAGACTGTAAAGCCTGCTGCTGATGTAGATGTGTTTCATGTCTAATTTTACTAGTTGCTTTCCTTTTTCATCAAATAGTCTTTAGAATTGCCTCCTTGTTTGAAACATGACTTAATCGCATCTGATGCAGTATAAGTGCTGATACAGAGGCTGGCAAACGTAAGTCATACATGTTCTACCTTAAATCAGCTTCAGAGCTGGATTTGTTCTCTTGTTTACTACACAATCCGTACAGCATTAAAAGTTGGTGCAGTATCTCAGTTCAGGATMTTAAAAGCTTACAGGTGTCTGGTCGTATTTTATCCCCTTTGTATTCTCTACAAGCCAAACTCATATCTCCAAAGGAAAAAATGCCTCACATTATGAGTAGTGTAAAAAGATCCTTTACCTTCCTTCTTTTAAGCTCCAGCATAGGAGAATTGTTGGGAATTGGAGGTAAAAACACCCTTCATGCTGCTTCATCGTGTTAGCCCGGCCATGGGCTCAAATCAGCTCCAGTCAGACCCCCAAGCCAACTGAAGGAAGGCCTCAGTTTGCAATTTTAAAAAGGCTCTGTGGTGAGCTTATCTAAGGAATTATTTCATTACTGATGGAAATCCAGAATTTTACACTGCACACGTCAGTAATTCCACTTCGAGTTTAAATGTGAAGTTGCAAAGGTGGTGGGGGAGCACCTCTGATTTCTTCTATATGCARAGTCACCAGCTGGTACATTTAAGGGTAGATGCATCTTTGGAGAGTGAAATGGCAAGTCTGTATTTGCTTAATGCTTTACAAAATTTTAAAACATCTGAAAAATCTGAAAATTTGAATGCACCCATTGCTGAAAGAAAGAGTTTAATTTAATGCCAATGCATTGAGAAGCAATACATTGCCAAAGATCAGATCCTCCTTTCAGAAACGCTAAGAATTGTAACGGAAACATCTCTCATTGTGACACTGTCTTATTGTGACGCTGGACTGGAAATAAGCATCTTTTTATGATGATCACACAAAACAGGATTAGACTAATTGATCTGATACTTCAAAATTGGCACAAAAACAACAGGAGAAAAACTCTTTAAGCAGAAAAGGAGCTTCTTGTCTCTGTACCCAGCCTACACAGAGCAGTCAGGGGTAGAGTCTCCCGTAGATGTGATTAGTGTTAATGCTGGCCCTTGTGTGTGCTTCGAGAGGAGACGATACCTCTCAGCTCTGTATGTGGATTGCTTATTGAGATAAAGAGCTCCTCTTCCACTTACAGCAGTTTTAACCCTATTGTTTTTGTGCCAGTTTGCAGTATCAGATCAATTAGTCAGATCTTGTTTTGTGAGCTTGTCGTGAAAAAAAGATGTCAGTTTTCACATCAGGTCCAATGGGAGGCATTTCAGTTTGTCAAAGGTATCTCTTAAGGTAAGCGCTGTCTCGGGCAGCATAAATCAGCTCCTCATTGTCCAACAATTAAATAACTATTTGCTCAGTTTGCATACTAATAACAGCTCATTTCTGGCTCCTTTTGTCTGAAAGCATTAGAAATCTCAATTAATTAAGAGGGAGAGTGCACGTGGAAGAAAGAGGAGAGACCAGCCCCACAAACGCGCACTCACATTGAGCCCCTCACCARACTGCTGCGGTGTTTCAGGACCCGCCATCTGAGCACTGTGCTGCTGGTGGTGGTGCGACAGACTTCAAAGGGCACGAAATCCTTTCGCTCGGTGTCTCTGTGTTAGCTATGCCACTGCAAATGCAGGTGCTAAGTGCTGAACAGGCATCACAAACACCACTGCTGTTCTGGGCTGTGTGCCTGGATGTGCTGAGTAACGTGCTGAGGCCCTTGAATAAAATGGTGCTTCTGCCACTGTCTGCGCTGGAAGGGTGAAACCTGAAGACAGGTTTCCACCTCATGTGTCTCGGCGGCACCTGCTTTCCTGGGAGGCCTCTTATCATCCCTCCTGCCTCCCCACACAGCAAAATGTTTGGTAGCACTACTTTGTGTAGTAACTCAGACGTGTGCGACCATTTCCATTTTCAGACTGGCTGACAGTGATGGATAAAGTGAATCATTCAAGATGCAGACAGACTTGTTGTCAGTGTTGGGAATATTGGGAGACCTGTCTTTATATCTTGCTCCTCAGTAATGAATTGCCTCATCCTTCCCCAAAGGGGAATTATTCTCTGTAAATATAGCCTTTATTATTTAAAGATCCCCTAAACATGATATAAAGTGATGCTCTATAACTTGTAGTAAAACATTTAGATCTTATGGGGGAGCAAAAGAGTACAAAAATCTTCCTGGAAAAATAAATTGCCTGTTGTAGGTTAACATTTTAATGGAACTCTTGATTTTTTTCTAAGAGGGACAAAGAATAAACAAGTAAACTCTTGTGAGATGAAATCAACATTATTGGGGGGAAAATAACAATATAGGATAAAGCACAGTCAATGCTAGAGTGTTATTTGGTGTTATTTTAACTTCATTTAGTTCATTTGTTCTCTCAAATCCTTGTTCACAGAAGAGCTGCTAAAATCTAAACTGGAAAATCCTACTTATGTAAAAAACAAAATTGACTGTAAAGTTCAGGAAATAGATGAGAAATGTCCTACAATTAGCATCCATTTATCCTTAAATTAAACTCCCCCTACAGCTTCAGCAGAGTTTTGATCAAGCACGATCAGATAAATCACCACCAGATTTTGCCTAATAGTTCCCCTAAAGAACATCCGTGTTTCCCAAAGTGCATATAATGCAACTTAAATTAATTCTTAGATATATTATAATCACTGATAAATCCAGCACAGGGTGGATGAAGTGAGTCTCTTTACTCATGACTTAATGAACTAGCAACACCAGTGTCCTTAGTCCTGTCCATCACTCTTGACACCCCATGCCATTCATATGCAGTTCACTAAGACTTCAGCAAACCTTCACATGCTACCTTTTGCAGATGAATTGAGCCTTGTTACAACATAGCCCAATAGTTTCCCCACTGTCATTCCCCCAAAACGCACAGCTCTTGCAACTTTCATGTCTTATTATTAATATCTCTCATGAGATAACACAGTTTTTTCCTGCTAAATGGAATCAGCTCTTGCTTTTGGATTCAGGGCAGTTTACAAACCAGCCTAGAAAGGCACAACCGCTTTTGTGCCACCGTGTAACTTCGTGTCACTAGTGTAACAGTGCAGTAATGACACTTTCTACTCTTTTTCTCTTCATGACTTCCTGCAGTTGCTAAGCTATCCTTCATCTTTCCTACTACACAACTGTGCAGTTACCTGCTTCTAAAGTGGCTAAGTTTGCCAGCGAACTTCCTTTCTTTGTTTCTCTCTCTGCCTCTCTCTGGACTTGCTGTTCTTTCTGTGCTTTATTTTACAGGAAAGAAGACTATCAGATAAAACTCTCTCTCTGTCTCTCATCCTCATCCCCTGGTTTCATTGCTCTTGTCACCTCTGTCACTGCATGTCATTTATACCATAACACTGCCTCTTGGCGTCATTCCTAGTGGTTAGGAGCTCATGAGGCCCTTAGGTATGAGTTAATAATCTAGTTATAGCCCACTGATCTTTAGTTAAATTGCCCAACAACTGACCAGGAAAACCTTGCAGGAGCTAGAATAACTACCAAATTTTAAATAAGTAAAATGAATAATGATATATTCCATGGACATATAAAATGTCATTACTTTCTCATGGTAGTGACTAAAGGTGTTGCTTTCTCCTTTGCATGTGAGCTTTACTTGATACAGTCATTAAACCCTAGTGCTTTTGTGGATGCTTGAATTTGAATTACTTTTCACTCCTAAAGTGTCTCTCCAGATAAGATCAACATTTGCCAGGTTAAACTAAGCAGCAGACTTCACCTTCTAACGCTATGCATAGCCAGTGTTGGTTTTACTGTCTCTTTCCTTTAAGAAAGAAAATAGTGAGAACAAATACTTTTGTCATCTGTTTACAAACACAGATGTGTTTGTCCTCTGTTAGGAAGAAGCATTAGATGATACATGGTGGTTCTTATGAGATAGGCATGTATTTTGTAACTCTATTGCTTGCCTTTTAACAAAGTAATAATTATATTCCTTACAGAATAATGCACAAATCTCCTGGCTAATAGTGAAAGTTCTTTAATTTCATCATGCAAGGAAAGGCTAGAGCATCTGCAAAGCTGTAGCATAAATGAAATTGCACTAAATAAGAGTTTACTGAAGTCATTTACATGGTTCTCTGTGTGTGTGTGTGTGTGTGTGTGTACGCACATGTGCATGTGCACATACATGTACATGGTAATTCTCTCTCTCTCTCTCTCTCTCTCTCTCTTTCTCACTCTCGCTCTTTGTCCCTAGGGATTCTTTCGGCGGAGTCAGCAGAACAATGCCTCTTACTCCTGCCCAAGGCAGAGAAACTGTTTAATTGACAGAACCAACAGAAATCGTTGCCAACACTGCCGGCTGCAGAAGTGTCTTGCCCTGGGAATGTCTCGAGATGGTAAGGAGTCAGATCCCTGCTTCATGCCTCAGTCCTTTGAAACTCTTTTCATTGCTGCCTGACTTAAACTACCTACAGATTTCTGGAAGGAGAGAGAGGAGAAGGAGTAATGCACATACTGCGAGGCAGAGCTTTGCCATTCAGTTAACAAAAGGAGCGTGTTTTCATGGACTGGGGTGGGGAGAATAGCAAAATGGAGAGCAGTATGAGTTTGAAATGGAAGGAGTCAGAAATGAAATGTGTTGTCCTGATCAAAAGCACATAAGGGTCACCTCTGGAGAGACAGATTCATATTGCGGTTTAGACAACCTCTTATATTAGTGACATTAAATATTGATGTATGAAAGCATCCCTTTCCTTGAAATCTCCAAAAGTCTGTGACAGTAAATAGGCAGTTTAAAAACAAAAGCACATCTTGATCGTATTAGGGTTTTTTGTTTGTTTTATTCAGAGCACTTGGCTGAACATTTTGCATTATAAGAGAGACATTTCTTTCACCTATATTTTGTCACCTGCCCCTGTCTAGGTCTACACTTCATAGGTTAGTACTGAAAATGGAAACTATACCATGTGAAACTTCAGAGGGGAGCTCAATGGTATATAGAATGGTGGTACCCTTTGGTCCTGGGAGACCTCAGACCCACTTTCCTACCTGTGGTGCGACCAGCTGTGACCAGCAGGCCTCAAACATGAGCCAGACCAGACCTGGTCTGCAGGGCACCTTGGAGATGCCATGCAAAGCTCGAGCAAAGTTGCCTATGTCCTACCTGCCCCAGGCACCACTGCTACTGTAGGAGGTTTCCAGATCACAGCAAGGTTTTAAATTGTCACCAAGTAGCAGAAGAAAATGTCATACTTTTGAAGGCAGGTTATATTAATTTGGATTTCCTGGCAGTGACATTCTGTCTTAAAAAGTATACACAAAATGTGTCATTGGAAATTAATGTTCATTGAGGGATAAGTTGCATAAAGCACTATGAAGTTTTGTTCATTAGACGGTTAACAGTTTATAAACTTGTTTTAAATTTGCCTTCTAATAGGTCTTTTCCCACCTCAGTATGTCCTATAGTTCTTTGAAACACGTTGCTAGATCTCTTCAGTCTGGGAGGGGTCTTACAGTCTAGCTTTTAATCCACGAATTCCTTTTGGTCCTATCGTGCAGCATACTTGATGCCTTAGCTCCTGCCTCTGCCCAAAGGAGATTAAAGTAGTAAAATTCCAGTAATTCATCAGCATGATGTGCTTTCTCCCTAGAAGTAGTGTCTCCCAAGGATTTGAGGTATCACAGGGACAATTTTATGTGACTGACAGCGCTGTCTTCTCAACCTGTAATTCAGGGACTGCTGCCTGCAGACAAAGAGTGATTCTTCTGACAGCATCTCCTTCTTCTCTCATTGTTTATGTGAGGGTGCTTATACTTAACAATATTGAGGTCTCTCACAAGTTTAAAACAACCTTTATGGATTTTTTTAACAGAGAAATTGAATGTGAATTTTACCTCTCAGCCATAAAACAGATTCATTTTTATCATGCGGAGGCAGGATGCTAATTGACAGCAGCTGGAGAATCCAATTAATGAATATATAATGAGAATAAACAGTGGGTGTTTGTTTTTATTACTCAAGCCCTAAAATTAAAGAAAATATGCAGTTGTATTTTTCAAAATAAAGTCATTGTATACTGTCCATAAGAGTGTGAAATGCATTGAGGACAGATTCCAGAGGCGGTCTACATGTTTGTATAAGGTAGCTTGCAGCCAGTGTGAAGGGGACAGTAAGTTGATGTTGATAGCAAGAGAAAAAAGTTCTTAGAGTGAAGCACTGCAAACAAATCAAAGGGGCAGCCATTCTCCTTGATGGTTTTACACTCCTTTTTGATATTATTCTCTTCCTTTTCTGTTCTCTTCCCTGGAGAAGAGTTTCATGTCCTTCCACGTGTAGGGCTTGGACTCTTCTGGAGGTTTATAGGTGAACAATGGGTTAGCRAAAATGGGAACCAAGCCCACCTTGTGCTACTATTTCTGATGATTCTGAATTGATCTCAATTTACAAATTGACTAGAAATACTCAGCATTGGAAAATACTCCTTCGTGTATAAAAATGAGTGTTTCCTGTTTGTTTTGTAACTATATTTCAAAGAGAAAGTCCTGTTATCTGTGCTCTGATAAACTCTTCTAGATATATCCTTAGCTGAAGGATCTCACTTGTTCTAGAGCAAAATAAGCTATCTTTCATCTGAGATCCCAAGGTCTGGTCTAATAGAAAGCCAGAATTTGAAGACACATAGGGGGGAAAAAGATAATCAGGTGTGATCCCCTATATATTCAGGTGGTAGATTCACTCCTCATAATTCTGCAGCAGTTAACCTGTTGTTTTTGAAAACTTCAATGTTGATGTAATGMACCCTGTTCCTGGGGATAGTGGTTAGCACGCTGATGTTTTCCTCCCTTTCTCATCAGAGGGAATACMTGGATTTTGCGCATGGAAATTATGTAAATTGTTTGTGTAAATCCCTGAGTCTTGCCTCTGTGAAAAAAATGACATTCATTTGTGTTGTTTGCCTTCACATGTGTTATTTTCCTCCAGGTTCTAACTCTAACCTGTAACGTTAAAAAAAAAAAAAAAAGTATGAAGATAACACCCCATTGAAAGGATGCGATAAAAAGGTTTTAGGGCTTGTTTTCATCCAGAGTACTAATCCTGTTAGTGAAGTTTAAAGGTTTGTGGAAAGTTGATAAATCACATAGGATGTGAAACTAAAGACTGTACATTTCCTATAGCTCTGGGTTGTTGTATGGTGAACACAGAGACAAGAGAAAAGATGCAGGTCTTTTTAACACTCACAGTAGGAAGTAAGTTACTTGACTGAGGCCCTTCCTGCCAAAAGGGAGTTGTTGTTGTCACCTTGTAAATGCAAGCACTCGATATTGTTCCATTTGTGAGATGCATATGGTGTAAAGCTATGCATCTTCTCTCATTTCCACAGAAAAAGATAAATTTCTGCAGCAAAAGCAATGTTAAAAGTAAATATCGGAAAGCAATGGGGGTATGGGGAATTAAGAGAGAAAGAGAGAGAGAGAGAGAGAGAGAGAACAATGGTTTGCATTGTGTTTTGCCTTTCAGCTGTGAAATTTGGAAGAATGTCCAAAAAGCAGAGGGATAGCCTGTACGCTGAAGTGCAGAAGCACCAGCAGCGACTGCAGGAGCAGCGGCAGCAGCAGAGCGGCGAGGCCGAAGCCCTTGCCAGGGTTTATAGCAACAGCATCAGCAACGGCTTGAGCAACCTGAATAATGAAACCGGCGGCGCTTACTCCAACGGGCACGTCATCGACCTGCCGAAGTCTGAGGGTTATTATAACGTGGATTCTGCCCAGCCTTCCCCGGATCAGTCTGGGTTAGACATGACTGGAATCAAACAGATAAAGCAGGAACCTATCTATGACCTCGCTTCTGTACCAAACTTGTTTACCTATAGCTCTTTCAACAATGGGCAATTAGCTCCGGGGATATCCATGACTGAAATAGGTAAGGACATTTCGTATTCCTCCAGTGTTCAATTTGCAGCTTGTAATGGATATATATAAATTAGATTACAGTGTCATCTTTATTAAAACATTACACAGGCATTCTGTATGCCATTGTACAGTAATTATATATGCACATAGATATGTATGTGTACACACACACAGAGGAACTAAAGGAAAGAAAATCAGTGTGGCAGTAATTAGTATAGTATGGAGGCAATTCACAGGCCAGGCTAGCTTTTTTGTGTTTTTTTTGTTTGTTTTTTACCAAAATCTGCAAGTTATTCAGTTTCTTAAACCTAGCACTTCATGTGTTGTTTATGAAATGGAAACACCAAAGCAGGTGATGAATCAATCAGAACCAAGTGATAATTAGCAGTGGGGAGCTTGTTACAAATGAGCTTGTTACTAGGACGGATAAATGATCTCTTCAACCAGCCTCCCATATTCTTGTCAACACCCAGAATCCCACCAGCAGCTCATTCTGGGGTATTTATTGCATAAAGCACCAGCTTCCCTACTTCTGTGTGGGGGTGTACATTCAGAGTAAGTTCACTGATCTCATGAGATGCACAAACAAGATTGAGGTGAACATAGTCATGTAGCCCTGCTCAATGGCTAGAATGTCTTGGAGAAGCATCTCAGGCATCTGTCCTGTAATTTCTTTCTTGAAAAGCAGCAAAGAGACCTCTCTGTGAGATGWGAGAGTTTGAAAGGCCAGTTAGAGATCATTCCCTAGGGAAGGTTTCTGTTCAGCTAATGGCTCTAGTCCTACTGCTCCAACCCAACAGGAAGCAGTGCTTTCTGTTGTAAAGAAATAACATGAAAGAAGTTTGGCATCCTAATTAGGTACTTCCCACCTCAGCAAGTGATGAATGCTGAGTCAGTTGTGGTTGAGAATATAATTAAAGGGTAATACTTCTTTAATTGGGTTTAATTAAAAAGAAAGAAGAAGAAGAAGGAAAAAATATATATGTTGTTCAACAGCACCCATAACAAATGAATTAACGTCACATTACAAAAAAACTCTAGAGCTCTGGCCTGGCCATGCTGCCTTGTGTATGCAAAAAAAGAAAATACCAAGAAGTGTAAATGCGTGCATGCACTCAGACCATCTGAGGGCCCTGGGTGGAGATGTGTGGGCCAGGGGTGATAATGCTACAGATGCTCTCAGTGGGTGTTACAGAAAGGGTGGGTGTAGTAGTTAATGTCTGATAAGAACTACAGGTGCAGCTAGGTGTGTATTTGCTCCCATGTGTGCTCATGTGCAGGAAGGTGTGTGACAAACTGCACACCGTACTTACAAACAGCAGAGGAGAAAATTATGCTTTTCTGGCACTCTGTTCAGTTGGGCATGGTTACTGGGCATGTTTGGCCTGGGCTGCTCTCCAGTGATCTCCTACGCCTGCCGTGTAGTAGTGTGGGAGGTTAGTAAGGAACATCTTTACCTTCCCTCTCGGCTCTGATGACTGGGACCATCACTCACACATGGCTTGTGCAAACCTCAGTCTGGGAATAGTGTTTTTAGTACGCAGAAACAGCTGAGAGACAATTTAAACAGCCACAAACAGAGACMATCACCCCTTCTCAGCTATTAGTTGCTGGAGTTTCCCCATAGGTCATTACCCATGCTTGTGTCAAAGAGACCTGAAGCTGTCCTGAAAGCTGTTTTCCTAGTGCACCCTGCTCCCAAAGGGAAATGTTCCCAGAGACAGTCRGAGGAGGCACCTGGAAATATGACAGTTCAGACAGTCCCTGAATTTGGGTTTATGCTCAGTTACAGAAGTGAGCCCAACAGTGGGAATATAGCCGTGGGACTATAGCTTTAGGAGCCAAAGGATCCCACCGAAGTCAATGGGATCTTTTGATTTATGGAGCTTTAGGGCAGGCCTGAACTTTTTTCCCACTTCCTTTGGAAATTGGAACTGGGCTCCTAAATTGTTAGGATTTTACCCAAATTCTCTTCTATGTCGTTTATGACACCCGTAGCAGAGAGGTAAGGCTGTTAGTGAGAGATAAGGTAGTAAAACAGATCAACTGACATAACTGAAAAAAACGGATGAGAAGTACCATAAAATATTGGGATTAGTGCACAGCTGAATGATATTTTCAGTGTTTAAAAACAAACAGCCTTTTAATGCTGCATTGGATTGTTGGAGCTTCTGTAAAACTGCGGTCTCTGAGTCAAAACAGGAAAACTCAAAAGCGCTTGTATTCGTTGATTTCATATTACAATGTGCTTAAATTTTACTGTAGCATTGCATCCCACTCACTCCAGTGAGATTTAGGAATACATTTAACTCATGTTAAGTGGAAGTTCACTGCCTTAACTGTTAGGTGAAACTCGTAGAGAATATAGAAGATGGAAAAGCTATACTGCATCAGTCCTTGTGCCTAGATAAAAATTTCTTTATACTATCTCATCTAGTGATGAACTGAGTCATTTTAAGTATTCCAATAATGTTAGTTTTTTACCTCATTGGAGACCTTCTAGCAGATCTCATGATGTGGGAGATCTCCAGTCTTTGTTTTTCCCTAATGTTTATATTCTTCAAATAGTTGCATTTTTTTAAGCACCACCTCACTTGCCACCTACCTGATCTTGATTGAATGTATCCCTCTTAATTTTTTCCCTATAAATGGATGCCTGAAAATTCCTTCCACCTCTGAGCTTCTAAAATTTGCTGTACGCCTTTCCAAGACATGGTGATTTCTCCACAGGCAGGCCAGGATCAAAGCAGTCTTTGTGGCTTCTGCTTTATTTGCCAATCAATAACCAATTCGCTGCTTACTCTTTAAGTGTTATTGCTTTGGTTGTTTCTCGCTTACTTTTTTCCTGTATAGGGCTAGCTTTATTAAAATATCTCTAATGCACTTTTCCAAGTTTGAATCTCATTTTCTCTTTCATACTCATTTTTCTAACCTTTTTGGTCCTGTTACATTATGTCTCCATCCTCGTTGATGTTTGTGACTTCTCTCAATTTAGAATTATCTGTTCATTTAATTAACATGCTGTGAACCCTCTCTTCCACATTATTAATGAAAATGTTAAATGCTAGTAAAACAAGTCCTAACAATGGTCCCTGCTGCACCTGACTAAAYGACTTGCTGCAACTGCATAAATTACTTTAGTGTTTACTTTTTGCTTGCTATCCAAAAGTAAGATTCTCTCAAAAATCCAAACAAATCTTTCTTTCTCTGTCAGTTTGATTCAATTATACATGCAATATTTTCTAGGATACTCTACCAAATAATTTACACATAATTTGTGTTCTTTTCTGCACATGTTAATATTCTAATTCCCCAAAAAAGTAATTAAATTGGTCAGGCATACTTTGACCTTTAACAGTTATATTCCTTTAATTTAAATGTAAAAATTCTTGTTTTCTTCAACGTAACTTCATCTGCATTAGACTTAGCAGTGGAAATGAAACTGCTTCTCTTAACAGTTTTGAAATTCAAAACTTCTACACAGTAGATGTTTCAATGCATGGTATTAGAATGGCACAGCAGGCAAAATATAGCTTTTCCTGCATTGCATGCTTACCAGTATCTCTAAATAGTGCACCAGGAAATAAGTGTAGGTACTGACAATTTTAAGTTACATAGGGCTCCTTCACATGTATTTAGAGCCATGGTATATTCCTTCTTATAGGTTGGATATTCCAGGTACAACTGCATGTTAGCTGATGAAAAGCAGGATAGGTTGTCTGTCCCATATGAAGGAGAAAGCTAAGTATAAAAAAAAGCAGTGTCCTGCATACAGAAGCAAATTTCTCACCTCAGCCCGAGGGAGACAGGTTCCCCGCTGTGCCAGAGCAGGGCCAGGTTTCTCCCTGGCCAAGGGGCAGGCTGCCCATCGGGGAAGGCAGAAATTTCCTGATGCTGCTGTGGCAGCTCAGACCACGGGGTAACATCTGTTTTGAAGGCCAATATGTGGTCCTTCGGGACGTGGCTTTCTCCTCGCAGAGAGAGCTGCAGAGGTCAGCCGGAGTGTGGCAACATTTTCGGGTAAAAGGGGTTTCTGCTTCCTGACCCCAGCAGCCCCACAGAAGGACAGTAACGCTTGCTTCCAAGTGTGATTTTAAATTAGTAAGTATTAAAGGCTTATTTTTAGAGTTTTGTCAGATTAAAGACCATCTTGTTTCATTATATGTGCATAGTATTTTCTGTCACTGAGCTAAGCATCCTATTTCTCTCATGCAATGTGTGGCTCAGATCCCTGTCTGTGAAAGTCAATGGAAAGGTTTCCCTGACTTGACTGTAGTTGAGATATCAGCTTATGATTTTGTAAAGATGAGAAAAAATTATCAGTGGACACTGCTGTGGGGAAAACAGACTGGTTCAGGGTTCACTCCAGGTCACACTGAAGAGTGCCCTGTATCTGTATATATTTAGGCAGTCAATAAGGTGCCAGTAGAGAGTACACAAGGTCAGGCAGCCAAAGCTCCTGTAATTACAGAAAAAGATGCTGTCTATGTGTATTTACATGACATTTCTTCAATATCAGCACTATTTGAAGGGAGAGACACCCAAAGGCTTGGAGTGTTTAGAAGCTTTTACCAAAACTGAAAATCGAATAGAAAAGTTACCATTCTTGGGCTTCATCTTACCTTTCCCACCCCCTCTGGCCCTGTGCTGCTGCGTGTGTCTCAGCCCAGGCAGGAGCTCCCTCGGGCAGCCCTGTGGTGAGGTCTGGGGAAGAAATCACCTATCCTACTCACCAGATCCCCTCTGAAACGCAGCCCTCTTGATGCAGCCTTTGCCTGGAAAATGACAGCGAAGCAAAGTCTGCAAAATGTTTTAGAGACCGGCTTAGGAGGGGTATGTAAAAGAAAAGCCCCCTTGAAAACTGCAAATAACGTCCTGTGTGCATGTAATCTTTAATTTAGCTGGGTTCATACATCCATCTCAGGTCCTTCTGTGAACAGCTTTATGTACTGTAAAGTTATTTGCTTATTTTCCTCGCTGCACTAGCGTTCAAGCGAGAGCTCAGCAATGAGCTCATTCAGTATCCCAGCTTGGGAGGAGGTCTTCACCTGGAAACGCTCTCGACTTCTCTGCTGAGGATGTGTTTGAAAGCCAGTCTCGCACTTTTCCCCTTTCAGCAGAAATTCCCATTAACTTTAGCAGAATTTAGCCTGTTCCTCCCTGCCTGCCTGTTCAGGGATATCCACAGCACTGTAACTCATGCATGCAATACCCACCAGCTGCACATCAGTCTTTTGGGAAGGATGCTGTGCCGTGCTGGTGTGGCTTGCAAAAGTACTTCTCCAAACTGATTTTTTTTTTTTTCTCTTTAAATCCCTTCTCCATCTCTCCAGGCTTTGTGCCAAATCCAGTGTTAGCAGACAGCTTACCGAACATGCATTGGTCATTTAGATGCTATGTGAAGGGGTATTGCAGGGACCAGCTGACTCAAAATGCAGTGAACCTCTCTCTAAATTAAAATCCATACCAAAGGTAACAGTAACAGCTGCTGTGTTGATGTTCCCTTTTTCCTGCAACTTCTTTCCAAGGCTGTGACACACCGCACAGGAAAGCAGAACTGATGGCTCTGTGACATTAGTCTGGAGTAATCATGTTTCTTTATCTCTTTTCTTTTCCAGAGCCATGTTTTAGTATCCCTCCTACAAAGGTGAGAGTCAAATTTTGCAGTTCAGGTATATGCAGCTAAAGTAGAAGCCTTATAGCTATATTTCAGTGGAGCAATGTTGCCATCTAGTGAGCAATTAAAAATGTGCAGCATGTGCATTTCTGTGCAGATACCCTTAGGACATATTTCTTACCATCATTACCTATTTAAAGGTGACAGTCAGAATATATTAATATTTCAGTTCTGTGCTCATTCCAGTTCATCTGACATAACTTAGACCCCTTCTCCTGATATTTTTTTAACTAATTAATTAATTCTTTCCCCTTTTCATACATGCAAGAAGAGAGCAGCGAATGGAAAGATTTAAAACCAATTTGACAGCTTTCCTCAGTTAAAAAATATTTCAACTAATGGACACAAAAGTAGAGAAATAAATTAGAACATTGTGATGCTGAAGCATTCTAGCTGAACTGATGCTGAAGTGAAAAGGGTTTTTTAGTAAGTGTAGACTTTGATATTTTTTATTCACTTATTTAGAAATAAATGTTGTCTTTACCCTCTAAAATTGCCATATAATTTTGAAGTAATGTTGTAAAAATGTAATGTTTTGAAAGCTTGTAAAATTTTATAGTTTTATCTTTTTCTATCTTCCAAATTAATAATCTTTCTCTATTTGTAAATTTACATATTTACAAATGAAAATTTACAGATCAAAACCAGCCTAATTACAAATTTACATAATGGCTTTACTGAGTTTATGTTGCAGGGCCCAATAGTTTAAAGGATCAAAATATTCATAAATAACTGATTATGTTGTTATACTTTACTAAGTGCATATTTTAACACTTGCTGACTTAAGGAGACTTAGGGAAGGCACAGTCTGTGTTATAACTCTTGGTGCAGACTTAGAAAATAAAGCATGTTTTCTAGAAGGTACTATATTTAAGCACCAGATTTTTCACCCTGTGATTTTCAAATCACTGAGCATCCACTGCCTCCCACTAACTGCAGTGGGCTTTGGATCAGACTCATGTTGGTTCTGGCAGTCCTCCTCGAGTACACTTAACACAGAATACAGCAGTTCAATAAGCAGGATGCAATGTGCCTTTTTAACTAAACCTAGTTCAAATGTATGCAGTCCAGCAATTAATCTAAAACAATTTGAAAATGCGGTAGATAGCCTAGAACTATAGCTTAGGCTCAGTTTTCCTGCAAATTCTAAAGCTTTTTGGATATTTCTGAAAGGGATTTGACTTCTCTTTCAATTAAGTCAATTCATATGTCAAATGCAGGCCAGCTAATAAAGCCACAATAATGTTACCAGTGACAACCATTGGCAGTGCTCCTAATTGGAGTTTGATCACACTGCARACTATGCACAATTTGTACATGTCAGACAATGCTGAAAATGCCTTTTTAAATATTGCCCTTTATGTTTGTTGTGGGGTTAAGTGTTGCCAGTAGGAATACAATCAGAGTTCTACTCACAGTCAGGAAAAGTTTAATTACTTTGTAGTAACTACGACATACGATGCATGTTTTGGGGAGCAGAAATTTTCCACTGAAAATGTGTTTTTCTGCAGCACCCAAGACCATGGGATCCTATCCAAAGTGTGGTTATGAATATTTGAATAAAACAAGCAGCTTGATTAAGTATTTAAATTACTAAAATCAATGACATCTTTTAGCTGAAATTGAACATGGATAAAACAAATAGGGGACATTTCTGTGATCTTTTGGACCATTTGACTTTTCAGCCTGTTTTACAAATGAATTAAAAAGAGAAGTTAAACAACATTAAAAACAACATGATGTGTAGCTTATATTTCTAAGGCATGATAATATATTTCTCTAGAGTGGGTACATTTCTAATCCATTAAAGCAAGTATGTAAAATTCCTCCTTTTTCTCAAAACCTATGAATATGTCCTTACATAACCGAACTTGACAGAATGTGTTCCTTCTTTTGAGAATCCAGAAAGCAGTTAGAAAGCAACCATTTGTAGCAGTCAAAATATGTAAAGTACCATATCTCATATCCCATATATTACCATATATCATGATAATCTTCTCAGGAACAGTGCAGCTCTATGAATATTGTCAGCTTATAAATCACACAAACAGATCAATGTAAAGTGAGTGGTATAATGAGTCCTGAGGTGTGTTTTTGCTGGCAATTCTGGGAATAACCATTCAGCTGATGCCCTGTGATACCACAGCACTGTCAGCAGAAGAAGAAATGGTAACTGCCCCTGTGTGAGAAATCTCCAAAAGGAAAAGGCTAGAGCAGGTGCCCCGACGTGAAGGGCCTGGGATGTGCGGAAGAGGGTGTCTTGCCAGGCTGTGTCTCACACACGTCCTGCAAGGAGGCAACGGCAGCACCACCAGCGGGAATCGAGAGGACAAGGCAGTGGAGGAAAGATGGGTTTTTTTAGGAATCACTGTAGTGTATAGAGGTGGCATGCTATCTGCAAAAATCAGTGGGTGTTGAGTTAGTAGTGATATGTTGCTATTCCAGCCTGGTTTTCTTCACACTTGCTCCCCCGACCTGAGTAACCCTTTATCTTGGTGTCAGTGCTCCCTGTCCTCAGTGCTTTTATATGTTTTTTCTGGGTGATCAGCACCAACAATCTGCAAACTCATCCTGTGCTTTTTGAGAACTTAATCTGGGGTTCTTATTGTATTCCTCTGTCATTCTGTACCACATTGTCTGGTCTTTCTTTAACACTGAGGAATAAGGAAGCCTCCAAAAGCATGATTTTACAGTTGTTCTTTCCCACGTGCAACATCACACTTTTGACTTCCCAAGACTTTAGTTCACTTTTGCACACTTTGTGCCTTCTGTTTAGTTTGGTAAATCTCACCACGCATCCCATGCTTTTCATTACTTTCCATTCTACAGTTGAGAATAATGTACTTCCATGTATTTTGCAGTTTGTGATGCTGTTAACATCTCTGTGGGTAAGGATGTCTTTCTTTAGATGGCCCATTCATTTCTGATACTTTATTTCAAAGAATAGGGATCATTCTTTTGTACAAGAGTGGAAAGATATGAGGAAAAATTTGGTGTGAAACACACAAGAGGGAGAGGAAGCAGTGCATATATTTAGTGGAAAAAATCAGTGCGATGAGACATATGGGGCTGAAATTCAGACAAGAAATACTGAAGCTGAACATCAACAGTTTTTAAAGTGCAGTTGTGTTGCAGGGATGAAAGTCACATATAAATTGGAATAGTTAAAGCCAGATATTAAAGCATAGAGCACTGTCTTGCATTCCTTTTTGACTGCATGGATATCTTTTCTCTTAATCAGTGAAATCATTGAGGTTGCTAATGATAAACAAATTGTTTCACTTTTTGACTCTATACTCTGGCACCACTTTGATCTGACTTAGTCACTGGGCTATAGGAAAGTAGAACTATTTTAGAATGTTTTCTCATTGCTTTTGAAATGTTTTTATTCCTARATTGCATAAAATCTTTATAAAAAAGTAAATGTAAGCTTGTGACAGTGAGAGAAGTGCTAGGATGTATGCCTAACCTCTCCAATATATCAAATCTTTGATACTTCACATGAGGGATGCCTGATACTACTCTTACCTTTTAAATTCTATGACAGGGCAAACTCATTCAACTCTAGTTTAAAACCTGAAATATTTCAATTGTCCCATGCATCTTTCTTGTTCTCAAAGTAAATAATGCCCTCTCTAATGTTTGCTTAATAATAATAAATGAAGCTATATTCTTGTTTCGGAACAGGCTGAATTTTAATATAAAAATCTCTTTGTGTAAGCTATGCTGGAAGAAGTTAGGAAGCAGTTCATCTCAATAAATTTGTGATAATTATATGGTGCCTGTAAAATCTATATCCCATAATTTCAAACTATTGCCTTGGTTTGTGCTTTTGCTGCCAGCTAAATGATTTCTAATTAGTACGAAAAATACCTTTTTTACTAAATTGGCTGAGACCCAGGAAAATTATTATTAAGTGGAGACCTTTAAGCATTCTTGAAGATCCRCTAGGATTTAACAGAATTCTGCGTAGAACTGGGTCCATCCTCTGGGGTTTCTCCATATTGGGGCATTATTCAATTGTAGTGTATTTTCCTGTTGAAAGGCAAATGAAACACTGATTTATTTGAAGGGAGAGAGGGGAAATACAAAATTCACACACATACCTGCCTGAATGTGCAATCTGTTCCTGACACTAAGCACTCAATAACTTCAACCCAAGAGAGGATTATTCCTGAGCTAAACTCAAACACTTCTAGGCTCGTAATAGTATTTGAATGTTTCATATTGTCTTTCTAGGCTGCATATCAAATAGTGTTACAAATTTATTAAATAAAAGGGGATTTTGAAACTTGCTGCTGTATCTGTAACAGTTCTTGAAAGGGGATTTTTTTTGTATATTATTACATTGAGAAGGTAAGAACAGATGAAAAATGGGATGTGCTTTTTGCAACCATTTTTAGGACAAATGTTCCCTCTTTTTTGCCAGGAACTTTAGGATTTTTCAGCCAGTTCATTTTAAAAAATTTGGGGACCTGTTCTTTATGTTGGACAGTAACCACAGGACATACTTCTGCTTTATTCCCTGCATTACTGCCTCCACTCCTGCCTAAGAACTTCTTGATATAATCCGTGCCAGGAAACCACTTTGCAAAACTTATCATGTTGCAGTCACAATACTATTGAATTAGGATTCAGAAGAGTGGTAATGCAATTGTTAGCCTGGCATTATTTCAGGTACTACAATGTATAGATAGAGTTTTGACAGTTTTAAGAACAGAGAGGCATGCTTACAGTAGCCAGACAGACAGCCAAAGCTGTGGTGTTATTGCAACATTAATTCAAAGTGGATCCCTGCGAGAGCTCAACTTAGGATATAAGCTGAGATGAGCTCTTAGCTACTCAACTGGATCCTAAGGGTAAGTGGCAAATTAAAAATTCATTATTCATTTTAATTGAGGATGATTATCAGTGTTTTGGGAGACACACTTCAAAGTTCTTCAATTCCCAGTGCAAAAGRCAGGGATGCTGAGAAAAACTAGAGCCTCTCATGAGAGAAGAGAGACAAATAAAAGAACTAAAGAGCCTGTATGAAACAGCCGCTGCAGAAGTCTGTGGATAATTTCCACTTAGCAGGCCAAATTTGCAGCTGGTGAAAGCTGTGTTCAGTCCATGGAGTTGCTGCAGCCATCCCAACCAGCTTTGAACCTGACCCCAGGTCTGAGTTTTCCCTCAGTACTGTATCTTGAGATCTCTGAGTATTAACATTAAAAAGGGAGGACTGACTCATGAGCTGATGATAGACCCCTGCAGGTCTGTGCTATGCTGATTTATATTATCTAGGTTGCAATGTTCGTTTTTCTATATGTACTTTGGATTTAAGCAGCTCCTAACCCACCAGTGCGATGCATACTTGAGCTATCGTAACCTTTGGAGAGTGCCTTTTGTGAGGTGTCTACTGAAGCCTAAAATAAGAAATTTCAGTAGAAAAAAAAAAAGAAAAGAAAAGCCTGCTGAATAGCTGAAATTAGAAATAGAAAAGGTCACTTGCTGTTCTAGAAGTTGTGAGCTGCAGTCCCAGATTTCTGCCACAGGGGTATAAGCCATCTAGTGCTGCTCTTCCCTTGCAACATATGCTTTTGGCCTGTTTTGCTGATAAAATAGGGCTTGTGCAGTCTTGCTGTTTGTCCAGTCTCTCTGTCAGGTGCTTCTTTCCCCAGTAATTTTTTGACTTTGTCCGACTTCACATTGGAAGGGAAGCAGAGGTCTCAGAGATTTAATTTCCCACATGTTTTCTGAAAAGAGGCTGCTCAAAAGATGAAGGGGACAGCCAGCCTTAGGGAAGACACAGCCCTGGTGCTGGGCAGCATTCCCACCAAGCCACAGTGACCCACTGGCCGGCCAGCCTCAGAGAACCGGCACGGCGTGGCATCCCTTTCCTAGCTAAGCATAGGGGGGAGCAAGACCAATACAGGAACGGTGGCTGATGTACCATGACCCACTGGGATGGGTTTCTTCCTCTAATTGTGGTTTGGATTATTTAATCATACACCAGGCCAGCCTCACCAAATCAAGCTAGATTGCATTTTTCCTTCCACCAATAGTTTACCATGCTCCAGACTGAATTTAAAAGCCAGTCATTTCACCAGACCAGCACCACTCTCTCGTGCTCCTCCTCCTCCTCCTCCTCATCCAGTCTCTGCTCCGTAGAGTCTTCCAACCTGTCAGTGTATCATAGATCATAAAATTTCCCCTCAGTATCTCCTTCAGGAAACCCACAACTGATATTAGAATTAGAAAAAGTCTTTTTGACAGCTAATCTTTTACCTTCCCCATTTACAGTTTTCAGTTTCTTCTGGACATATCCCCCTATGTATTTGACCTTTTATTACACTGCTGCATTGTAAAATCCTGATTAATTTATTGTCCACTATCATTTCTGTATCTGTCTGAGTGCCATTAATTTCTCCTACATGCTAGATATCATTATTGTTCAAGTTATTGCTTCCCAGTTTTTCTTTTTCAATTTTAAATTGCCTTTTTTTCTGATTTAAGTTTCATTTTCTGTTATTTCCTTCTAATCTTTCTTGCCGTAATTTTTGGCAAGGCATTCAGGAGTAAGGTTTGTCAGGAGAGAAGTGTAATAGGGAAATGACAAGCTACGGGGCTGTTAAAATACAGGCTGTTGTTTTCAAGATCTCGTCACATGACAGGAATCAGAGTATCAAAAGGTTTAATGCCTCTTGGACAGTAGGGCTTTGTTATTCAGTAAGTGCTGTTGTCTGTCCATCCATTTGGCTTCTTTTAGGGCCCCATCACCAGCATCTGAGCTTTTGTTACAGGAAGGGGAACATTTCCATCCACCACAGAGCTCTGAGGTCAGTTTGGTCAATCAGGTTTCTGCAAACGGCATTTTTGCTCTGGACATGCTCCGAGCACTGATGCAGCTACCAGCAAGCTCTCTCCCTCGCGGCTCGCCTCATTCCCTGCCTCTTTAGCTACTTTTCTGGAGCTGTTCCAAATCCTCTGCTTTCCCATTTAGCTGTCTGGTGAAGAACTGAGTTTTCATATCTTTCTCATTAATCAGCAATTATCTGAAAGTATCTAAAACATTTCAAATACATGTTCTCTCTTGTGAATCACTTTCATCAAGATAGGTCAAGTTCACATGGGGACTTGGAGGGGGGATGATAATTTTTGCTCCAGTTCGATGCCATTGTCAGTTTTTAGGTGAACTCTCTTTCTGTCTGGGAGTTTGAACTATATGCTATAACTAAATTCTTGTTTCTTCCATTGCATTGGAGATTTCTGTGAAAAGCTGAACTTGTCAAACCTCCCATTCTTTTCCGTGCAGAGAAACCAGTCCTGCTGGTAGACAGTTCTGTAATTCAAASGATGAAGTTATCAAATCAGCTTTCTTTAAAGTTATATTTCTCTAGGAGAATACTTCAGATAGTATATATGGTTTCTTAGAGTGTATTTTGTCAAGTAGCTGATGTACTCAGAGTAAGAAAATGTGACATTCCATAAATCATAGGTGTTGTAACCTCTCACTCCTAATATTTAGTAATCTTTGCATTGTGATTTGGTGCAGATACTTACCACACTGACTGCTTTGGTGTGTTTTCATTTTAAATCTTTGGAAATTCAGAGTCACTATGAGACAATAGTATCTAACTGTCTTTGTCATCCCTAAGAATAGGTGAGACTTTACAGCCAAATAATGGGCCATAACAGAAAACTAGTCAGACATATGCAGGACAGATATGCAGTATAATTAATCATTCCATGGTGTATATTGTCTGAGTATTTCTGATGTTTCAAGACCTCACACTGGTTACAAGTATTGTTTGCTTGTTTGATTATGTTGTTTCCAGTTTACTTCTCTGGAAGCAAATACTTCTTTATAGGTTTTTTTTTTTAGTGATACATAACATTTGTATAAAATGTGTCTGCTTTGCATGAACAATTTCAGAGTTTTCAAGAACACTTCAAATTTAGAATCAAACTATCTAATGGAAGTGCTAGCATGTTGCAACGTGTGCTGGAATTTAGTCACTTGAAACTTGTTATTTTCTGTAGGACATGTTTCCCAGACAGAATTAATCTCCTAGGATATACTATGGCCATCAACTTCGCATGGCATTATGTAGTATCAAGTGACCATGATGCATGGTAGGAGATACAGCCTAATATAAGAAACCCAACAGACAGACAAAAGAGGACAAATGAAGCACCTACACAAAATCTCTGTTTACATACTATGGCAGACTTGCTTTAAAAGCCTTACACGTTACAGCTGTAGTTATAATGCTGATAGTATACTATTATGCAGGCTCAGTATTTTGTTTGAGTTGGAATTATTATTTTTCACTCAACACTTACAGCAGATACTCTTTGTAAAATACTCTTTGCAAACTTTGATTCTCATATCTGAGTGGTCAGCATCATCACTTTTAGTTGCCTTCTCATTCAGCAAACTTGCAAATTTGCTGTAGCTTATGCAAAATGGAGGCTGACAACATTTCAACTGGAAACACAGCCCACACTGAGGTCACAAGAACGGTGTTGTCTCTCATGGTGCTTGCAGCCCTTCCCAGTGTGATTCCTGGTTATAGTTGTTGGCTCATGGTGGCAGACAGCTAAATGAACCAAAGTCAAGACCCAATACATGGAGTAACTGTGGCAGACTCTTGGCCAGGAGGACAGGAGGGGCAGGGCTGCTGAGCATCACCCCAGCAGGGGACCTCCGCAGGGTCAAGGCCACAGCTTCTGCATCAAGAAAATAGCTCTCCTCCTGCTGTATGAAGCCATTTGCCTTCTCTCCTTATTCTTTGTAGTTCTATTAAAAGAGTTTGTCTATTGAACTCAGTTGCCAGCAACACTTCAGAGCAGTCAGGTCATCCCAGTCTCCCAGAAATTCACTGTATTTTGGTACACCACAGCACCTGTGCTGCATGTCAGGACAGGTCGATATTAGATGTCTGTACCTTATTCCTAGTGAGACTGTCTTTAAGTTCTTTCTATGTGTAACTGCAGAGGTGCAAACTGATTCCAACTTCATTAGCAAAAAAAAAAAAGCTAAAATCTATTTGAAAACTTCAGGAAAAAAAGGCTGTGCACTTTGCAGCCCTTCAGAGCTACGTTCTTTGCATATCTTTTGTTGTTGGCCCCTCAGAGAAGCCAAGACAAGTTTTTACTTCTTTTACTTTTTGCACCATGCGAAATGCCATATTTGTGTAAAGCTGGAGTTCCTTCTGCAGCATACATTGCCTTCTAATCAGCCAGCCAAGCGAGCAGCCAGGCCCTCGTCCCTGAGAGTAAGTGCAGCATTTCCACGACATGCTCCGCCTTGCCTCGCCCATGGCACAAAAATTTAAAGTCTGTCCTGCACCTGGTTCCTCTTTGGACAGCCGCATTCACTGCTGCTGCTTGCTGCTATTGCCTTAAGGTCTGTGAACATCTAAAAGGGTTTTAATGTCAGCTTAACATAAGCATAAGTATGTAAAGAAATAACTATGCTTACAGCTGGATAGGGGTAAAACAAGATGCCGCCCCACAAAACACTGAAGAGTTTTTGAAGTGCCACTCAACTGCTGAGTCCTGAGTTAAATACGTAAGTGGTAGGAAAAGAATAAAAGAGTAGGGGTGGGAATCTTCGCAGTAAAGTAGCACTGCTAATCAAATATATTTTTAAGTCAGTGAAGCAAAAGGGTATTATTTTCAGATTGTTAGCCTTCAGGCCACCTTATCTGATTCAAAAATCTGTCTATGGCAGTAATGCCAGGGTTTATTTTCTTTGTGTCAAGAATGTGGATAATTGGTGCTTTATGCAATGAATGGTGAGGCTAAGGGAACTGGATTAGGAAGCACAAGAAATAGAAAGAATAGCCCATGGAGGGAGAGAGCAAAATCCTTTGCTATTCAAAATGGGGAAGTGTAACACAAGTTAAAATTATACTACTTTTATGGTTGTTTTAGATACAAACCTGTTCCTCTGTCCATACTTCAGTTTCATCTGATTAAGTCCTTCCAGTAACACAAATAAATGGCAAAATCTACAATTTGAGCTTAATTTCTGCAGTTGGGTTTGCTGTGGTTCAGGATATTTCCAGAAAGCTGATTCTGTTAAAATTGCACTTAAATAAAACATATTGGGGGTTAAAATCTGAAATTCGGTGTTTCTAAAGCAGTTTTTCTTGAATTGCATTTCTTTAATCAACCTTTGCTAATTTGTCTTAAAAAAAAAAGCTGTTTAAACTTCATCATCTGTTTATTCTAACATGCCCATTTATCTGTAAGGGGTTTTTTAATACAAAATAAGGCAACTTGCCATCATGGGAGGAGACTTCCATCTATCCTTCTGTGAAAGAATGGTGGATGGATCCTTGCACTCACTAACATACGCTTTTAGTTTTCTTTACCCTTGAGTCAGTTCTTCCATCAGGAAGCCTAAAGATAGCACTGACYTGTTAAGTGATCCCTGTAAAGATTGCACTGGGAAGGTTTCATTGTCACTACAAAAACCTGGAGCTCTTTTGTGGGTTTTTTTCAGCACCTACACACTGACTTTCAGTTTATTAGCTATGCCAGTAAAATAGACGTCTCTCATTTAAAGGACACTCCTATAGCAGTGATCTCAGTGAGCATACACATGTGTACATTCATTTTTAAATGGTGTTTTTAAATTCAATTCTAATATGACCTAAGAAACAGTCATATTTTGGGCTCCAAACCACGAGGTCCACCCATTGGGCTCAGACTGCTGAAGATATGGATGAATAAATGATGACATTCCTGGTCCTTTTTATTTCCCATGTTCAGGTCTGGCTAATGCATTACCAATGTCTTTTTGAATGTCTTCTATTTGAATGTGATCTCTGCTATGTGAGGTTTTGGGGCAAGTGTTTCAGTTCAGTCCTATGACTTCCATTTGTTTCCTCGTTAAAAGGTATTTCATTTAAGCTATTTCTTCAGGCTGAAACCCGAAGCTTCATTAGATATATAGAGTTGCAAAATTAAGGAATCATTGCACTTCTTACAGCATGCTTTATCCAGAGATTTCAACTTTTACTGTTAATGAATTCATGTTGGAAACTTTCTGTGAAAATCTTTTTTATCCACTCATGTGGTTTGAAAGGCAAAGACCTACCTTCAAAAACTTCTCTGAGAAGTCTGCTATTAATTTCAGTGGGATCTCAGGCCAGTGTTGAACACTTCATTTTTCCCATATGTCCTGTATTCCATGTTACACGGTAGTTTATAAGATTGTGGTTTCACAACAACTTTAGGGTAACTTAATCCTGTGCTGTCACAGAAAAGTGGAAGCTATTCCTCCCTGTCTTCCTTCTAAAACCCGGACTGCTAGCACTAGTCTCCATGTTCATGCCCAGCAAGCTAAATCAGAAATTAATCCAGCTAAAAAATAAACTTGAGAAAAAAAGAAAAGAATCTTTTCCTGCTTCTCTGATTTGGTTCGCCTCAAGGTAATGCAAATGCCCAAGTCAGGACTGAGCTGTCAGGGCTGGGCAGCTGCACAGACTCATGGCAGACAGAAGTGATCGGGATTTCAAAATCATGTTTATTTAAACACAGCGACAAAAATTCACTTCCAGAATGAAAGCATCCGAACAGTTTCACAAGACCCGTTGTTATTTTCATGTGCGAATCCACAAAAAGTTGAGCATCCTTTGGCTTTGGGTAAAATACCAAAACATTTTGCAACAGACATTTTCAGAAATTAAAAAAAGAGAGAGAGAGTGAGTTAGAAAGGTACCATTGGAAAGAAAAGATGTTTCTCTGAAAATCTGCTTTTTCCAACAACTTTAATGCTTTCAGCATTTTGCTATTGCAAATTACTGTTCACTGGGATGTTTCGTGCAAGCTGTTTTTTCTTCTCCTCTTCTCAGATCGAATTGCACAGAATATCATTAAATCTCATTTGGAGACATGTCAATATACAATGGAGGAACTACACCAGCTAGCATGGCAGACTCACACATATGAAGAAATTAAGGTTTACCAGAGCAAGGTACAACCCTGTAATATGTTTTTACTTCTTCTCCCCATTGTTTGAAATCATTACCAGTGTAGCATATTGGGCAAGGACACGCTGATGAGTTTCTTTTCCAAGAGGTTAAAAATAAGCTTTTAAATGCCTTTAAGGAGCCCAGTTACTGAAAGCAGAGGAGTGACAGTTCATAAAAAGAAGCAACAGCTTTCCAGCATGTTGAAATGTTTGCTAATGTCAAGGCTCAGGAGTGGTTATAGAATCTAGCTTTCCACTCATGGTTACCATAGGCCTAAACTTTTTGCAGAATTTCAGTTGACTTTAATGTCATGAGGATTGGCCCCTCTGTTGAAAGAGTTTTCAGAAAATAGGACTACATAATTTTGTTTCATTTCATTTTGAAAACTGTTAGACATGTGTCCCCTATTCATGTGAGTAATAAATATTTTCGCTGCAAGTAAAGTAAATATCCATCACTTCTAGACATTAGATAAAGATGAAAGCAAAGCAACTTAAAGGGCAGTTGTTCAAAAGTGACTGGAAAACTGATCTATGTTTTCAGTCTACCTGTATGATTTGCAGGTCAAGCTGGTTCAGGATATTGCTCACTAGTAACTCTTCAGATGTGGTCCAGCCCACAGAAACCCGGCTGTGTCCTTCGTGCCTCCTCGCTTGTATCACTAGCAATGGTTCTACAACCAGAATTTAGTTGACATATTAGCTGATCAGGCAAAAGACAGAAGAGAGTCCATCTTGTTCCTTGAAAGCTTTGTGGCTTTGCAGGGCTGGCAGGAATAAAAACACACTACAGCTTTCAGAGCTTTGGCACACAACCCAACAGCATCAATGTGCATGTACACACAAGTGTGGACAAGGAAACTAGTTATCGAGGAGATACAAATCTGGTGTAATCACTGTTCAGACTGCAATGACACTATAATGACTTTTTTTTTTAAGTTTTAAGCTAGCAGAAATATTCTGCTAGATGACTTAGTAGCATTGCTCCACTTTCTCTCTAGCAATACTCCAGGATGTTTACATTGTTTGTATATCCTACACAAAAGCCAGCATTAAAATCACACTGTAATATTGGCCAATATAGTCCCCCTTTTGAAGAGGCAAACCAGAGTTCAGATCCTTGAGACAAATGACTTGTGAAAACAGCCTTCTAATGAATAGTGTCAGGCAATTTAATAAATATAGATGCCATAGCTCTGCCTTAGGTAAAATCTATGGATTGTGTTTTTCTGCCTGGCCACCTGAAGTCCTTAATGCTCTAATGAACGTATTTGCTTACTGCTTTGCTTCTTCATGTGCATTTCCGGGAAGACGAGGGAAGCTCTGTGGCAGCAGTGTGCCATCCAGATCACTCATGCCATCCAGTACGTGGTGGAGTTTGCGAAGCGGATAACCGGCTTCATGGAGCTCTGCCAGAATGACCAAATCCTACTCCTTAAGTCAGGTGGGTAAACGCCAAGGACCAGAGACCTGCTTAGCATGCAGTGCATTAGAAATATTCTCAGTCATCTTGTTTGGCAGGTCATTTTAATTTTAAAGAAGGGTACCTCTTCAGTCAATTTCACTAGCTGCATTAATATGTCAATAATGTTACTTYATTCTGGTCCTCTCCCTCTATAGTCAGTTGTGGTTATTTGATACCCCCCMCACACAAAATCACTGTGGAAACTGCAGTCTCCAACCTGACATGTAGTGGAAGGACCTTGTGAATTCAGCTGGTTGAATCACTCATCTACTACTCCTTAAAATCCCCACTTGGCTTTACTGGAGCGAATACCAGCTTGCCAGGGCCTGCCTCTGTGGTCATCTCTAATCTTTTTAATGAGGCTGCAGCAATACCCTCCAGCCAGCGTGCAGGAGGAAAAATCCCTGCTGGCGCCAGTTGCTATCGGGAGAGATGAGAGTGGATTACGGCAGCACCGGCGCTCCGGTGGTGCTCCAGGCATGCATGGGAGTGTGCGCATGGTCGAAAGGACACAGGGAACAGGGATTTCTGCCCCATCGTGGGGCTCAGGAATTTCCATCTTCTGTGACAAGACATATCATGACTATGTGATAGCACCATTTAGCTGGGAAGGACAAAATGATATTACCAAGCCAGCTGCTACTGATAATTAGCTGCATTTACCCTGTCATACCAGTTTCTTGCTCCCTTCTCATGCAAAAGATGGGGTGCTGGGCAAGGCAGCTCATCAGAGCATAAGAAGTGCTGCCTGTTAAMAGGGAGAGCTCTTCACTAAATCTGCGAGTCGGTGCCACTCAGCACGCCATGCCCAGGGGCCATGGGTCAGCACAGGGCTGACCCAAGGCAGTGGGTGCAGGTGCAAAAAGTCAGAGATACACAGACATCCAGGGAGCAYATGTTCAATCTGCTGCAAAGAAAGAGGGTCTTCATATGAGATTGATTTCTAAAGCTCATACTAATTCCAAAACTTCTGCAGATGCCTGTGCACCCAAAGTAACTTCATTCATTTGACTGGCAAAACTAACAAAACAATTGCACCTTAAGCAAAAAGATATATTTGACCATACGGTTGGACAACTGTGGTTAGCTTCAGCCTGTCTAAACATGTCAGGTTTTATTTTCTGTTTTGCTGTTAATGCTAAGCAGAAGTTGGAAAATCAGAACTTTTCACTCAAAAACATGTGTGCAAAAGAATCCCCAGATTCACAGTTTCTCTTACAGGAAATTTGGATTTAGATAAAGAAATTTAAATTTAGTTAAATTTAAAATTGTTTTTCCCTTCATTTTTTCCAAACTATGTTTTTGCACATAGGGAGTAATAAGAAAGGATGAAGAGAAAAAAGAAGTCTCTATGGCTGTTTCCCAACCCGAAAGAAAAATAAGAGAAACAAAAGGAAAACATGATTTAGGGGTGTTTTTGATAGTTCTTTAATTTCTATTTTCTCTCTAAAAACACTTTGTGATATTCCCCCCCTCCAGCCAAGTGAAGATGGGATTCATATCCATATAGAATGAAGTTCCTTTTTTATATAAAAAATGTTTATTAGAAAAGAGTCCCAACAAATGCCTAATTTTCAGGGGAAAATACTTCTAATGGAAAATATTCACCCAGCTCTAAATTCAAAATAAGTCCAGGCTACCAATTTGCTGCAATGAAGAAAGTCAGCTTTAAAAAAGGGAATTGGGGTTGGACTGGAAATTTCTCTTTTCTCTAGTAAAACCAGACAGGAATATTGCTTCCGTCATTGAGAGAAAGCTCATTTATGTGGCTCCAAAGAGTGTCTGTCCCTGCTGATGTTTCTAGTGACTGATGTTTTCCTAAATATTTTCTTGAAACTTCCTATATTCTGACTTTTGCAGTAATGTGTGGCAGTTTTGCTCTTTTTTGTGACCAATAGGCTGCTTGGAAGTGGTTTTGGTGAGAATGTGCCGTGCCTTCAACCCACTCAACAATACTGTTCTGTTTGAAGGAAAGTATGGAGGGATGCAGATGTTTAAAGCCTTGGGTATGTTCATTTCTTTCTTTTCAACCTTTACACTGAGCCAAATGGTGGCAGATTTGTCTTTCTGGGAATAGYGAATGCAGTGAAAGTCTTCAGTAAATTTTGAATCCTGAAACCTCCAAATCTCCATGCTTGAACTGAAAAAGTGACTCCATTAGCTGCTAACGGTAAAGAAGTGATTTTCGCTAGTGAAAAAAGCACTGAGAGAGTTTTATGAGATATATTTCCCACTACGTTCTCTAAAATTTGCAAAATACTTGAAAAAAGAAATTGTGGTAGGACCAAAGTGATTTGTCTTCACAGCTCAGTTATGTTTGATGTATAAAATCACTCCCACTGATTGTGTCATGCAAAGGAAGTAAAGGGAAGAATTGGTTTCACCTTCATCAATGAGGAAACTAAAAGAATGGAGCACAGCAAAAGGGTCAAGGGACTTACCTAAAATCCTCTGAATCTACAGAAATTTTTAAGCTCATTTAGATCCATATATTAGAACAGTTGCTTCATTTCTAACATGATWTTGAATGCTACACAAAATGTTAATAGCTAAATGGTTTCTTTTGTCCATCCATGCAATGAATATATTAATAGCAAATTTAATCATGAGACAATCAGGACCAAACTCAGAGAGAGTTACTTACTTTACATGCGTATATTACAGTAGAGGTATTATTTTTATTATTAGCATATGGATAAACATAGCATTACATGTCATAAATAGAACATTTACATGTGTTAATATGCATTAGTTGATTTATTTTGATCCTTGTTATACTTTCACAAATCTTCAAAAATATTTGTACTGTTAATTAATAAAATGTTATACATGAAAGTTATTCAAAGTTATTTATTTTATTTAGCTATTTAAAGTTATTTATTGGTCATCTATGTCCATGGGTTAATATCTGTTTAATAGTAACATTTCTTTCCACATAGGGAAAAAAAATTCTGAGATGTCTGTGTGCTTTTGGTAAAAGTCATGCCCCTAATTCTTAATAACTTTTGTGCTTCCTTGGATGTTTTAGTGATACATGAAATAGCCAGTTTTCAGAGTAGGTAGAATTTTAATAGCTGATGGAAGGCATCTGTTTTAGAAGTACAGACGTTGACTCCAAATTTTATCTGACAGCCAAACAAGCCAATTTTCAAGTCAAGTTAAAAAGCTGATAAATTTCTAACATTGACTTTGTCCTCTGTGGTCTGTAGGTTCTGATGATCTGGTGAATGAAGCGTTTGACTTTGCAAAGAATTTATGTTCCTTACAGCTGACTGAAGAGGAGATTGCCTTGTTTTCATCTGCTGTTCTGATATCACCAGGTAATTATTCATTCCAGATACCACAAAGAATGCCTCTTTATATACAAAGAGAAAAAAAATCAGTTGTTTGCTACCTGAACTTACACCATAGGAAAAGATTGGCTACGTCAAGTATCATGAGATAAAAGGAGCTATAACAGTTGGGAATGGTGGTGACAGACCTGGAGATGGGCTGTGCAGGCCAGGGTGTCAGCTGGCATCCCTCTGCCCGCTGCGCAGAGAAGCACAGCGCCCAAGGCATGTTCCTCCTCGAGGCATGTTCCTCCTCAAATTTCCAGGGAGCTCCAGGTTTCAACTCTGCCCATCACTCTGAGGCTGACTCCTCCTGGTGGCACATGGAGAGGGAAATCCACAACTCTGGTGGGATTTTTCATGTGAGGATGAGAACAAGAGCTGTAAAATACTGCACAAGGTCCTGTCTGAATTTAGCCCCAGGTGAGACACGGTGCTTCTTGGGGCAATGTGCTCTTTTTCGTGTGTTCACACATCACAACTCCTCCCAGGCAACTGTACTCTGAATCAGCTCAGGCTGTCTGACCACAGAAAAGGAGCTTTGGTGACTGAATTGACTCAGAAGCTTGATCTAGTAGACAGGCTCACAGTTTAGTGTGGAGTTTTTAAATGTCTCAGGGGAGGTAGACACCCCAACTCACATTAAGAATAACCTCTTAAAAGTTCTTTGCAAAAATTCCCACTGCAAATTATTTTTCCAGCCTGTTCTGCTAAAGGTTTCCTCTAGGTCACTTTGCCCTTTTGCACATCTGTGGTGGAGATTACATTAGACAGAGTTAGACTAGCACAGATGGTGTCGACATGTTTGTTCTCATCATTAATAACACCTCCTGAAAGGACTCTGCTCCTTTTATTTTCCCTTTGAGCAGTCCTTGCAGTGGTGCACTGTCTGCTCCAAGGTGAGAGGGATGAACCAGTGGCTGCTTACACCATGAGACCAGGGGGCTCGAGCAGCCTGGCAGCTCCCCCCACCACATGTGTACCTTGGCTGCATCCCACCGTACACGGGAGTGAAGGCTGGCTGCACACTGTCCCCCTGGGTGTCCTGGCTCCCTCTGGGAAACTGGGCACATGGCGTCCTGATGGGTCGCTCTCCACCATCCCTCCCCCAGTCTGAGAAGACCAAGCCTGTGACCACRACAAGAGACCAGCACTGTGACAAGTAGCACTGAATGCTACCCTGTACAGTTACGTGCAGCCGGGGCTTGCTTCTGGGTAGACTTAGTAGCCTGTTAGACCAGACAAATTTCCAGATTGCTGAAGGCAATTGCTGAAGGCAATCTGGAAATTTGTTTGGGTCTGGACTGTGAAGTTCTTCAGGAACACGTTAACAACAGAGGTAGCAGAAGGTGGTTTAGATGTTTCCAGCTCACTTCGTATTATGAAACCACATAAGTAAGAAGGTGCTAGAATCCTTGTAAGCAGGATCTGTATTTGCCTTTTTTTGAATCCAGGCTGTGTTTTACTTTACTTTTTATTTTCTTAAATTGTTAGAAGTTGGAAAAGTAGGAACTAGCTGGATGGACACAGGCAATAAGATTATTGCTGCTGACTTCAGAACACTTTGGATAAGGCAGGGACATCTCATCTGAGGGAAAAGACTCACTGATGTGATTTCTAGGCAAATTTAAAAGAAGTCAGATTTCTGTCCAGAATCATTTCCCAGGTAATTTTCAAAGGGAGAACAAATTATAGTGCTAGCCAGCAAAATCTGGTCACAGAACCCTTCCAGCAGCTCTGAGGCTCCTGTGCCTTATTCCTGGGTAAAGCCTATTCAAGTAATGCAATGTTTCCCATGGACTTTAATGAATTTTGGATCAAGTCATTTATGAAATGTGCATAGCTGCAAGTAGGCACTAAATGGATATCAAAATTCTAATTCAGACTTTGTAGTTCTTCATATACCCTTTTTGCTCGTAAGGCACCAAAATCTCTTGTATTCTGCCAGCACTTCATGTTGCCTGAGATCCACGCTTGTTTCTGCTTCTTGTAAAACATCTGTGGCTGTATTAAGTGCTTGAATAAGCTAGCAAATCAGCGCTGGCTTTGGGCCAACTGTATGGCAGGCATGTGCTGTGAAAGCCTCCCCATTAACTCTACTAATGAATTTCAGTCCTAATATACAGCAGTCCTAATACAGCACTCCAGAGCTGGGTGTTTCTTGAATAGCAGCTTCTGTTTCTGCCAAGCAGCACAGATAAGCAGAAGCAATTCCAAGTTCTTTTCACCACGATCAAGCTTGAGGGTTGAAGCTGGTGGGACAAGATGAAATACTACAATAATCCACAGTTCCACCTTTCATATCCAAGTTGGCTTTTTTCTACACACAGGCAAGAGGAAACATACAGTCTATTTCTCTCCTGTTCCTTTAACCAAGACACAAATGTGAAAGCACTTGATGCCTGCTGACTGCTCCTTCCTATAGTTGTCTGTAAGCTGTATAGTCTGCAAGCATGTGCATCTTTAGCCGTGAAAGAAGCAATAAGAAAAAAGTGATGGGCTGAAGCAGCATGTACATGTGTGAAACAAACTCTCATGAAAAAATTGCAAATTTTGATTGTGTGAGTAACTCCCAGTTCAGCTGGACTGCTTGAATTTGGGAACAGGGAGGCAGGGAAAATCAACAGAGATTGAACTGACATTGAAATTTGCCATTTATTCTCTTACCAAAATAATAACAATAAATAATAGAAAAGGAAATCATTTCACTCCACACTAGATGTTCCAGATAGTTCAAATGCCTATGTTTCATTTTGAGAAAATGAACGTAGAAGTAAAAAAATGGAGCACTTGGTTCATTTAAGTACAGCCCAGCCCCATTCCTTCCACCCACCAGTGTAGGGACACAGACACTCCTTAAGTGAGATAGATTCAGTTTCTTTCTTCTGTAGAAGCTACCAAGCTGAGTAGTGACTCTTGTGCTCTCAATCTCAATGATTGTTTAGGGAGCTTGCATGAAACAAGAGACCCACAGGGAATGAGGGGACCTAAGGTCATCTGTTAATGTAGTTGCTGGGGTCCAGCATGGCAAAGCCCAATTTCAGACCCATTTTCTGCTTAATTCAGAGCATAGATCCAGATGTTGCACCTTTCACATGAGTGTCTTAACCACCATGCTGGTGGGTAATTATTTGGCTTGATTTCTTATTTCCAAGCTTAACACATTGTAGAGTGACCCCAACAACAGATGCTGAGGCATCTCCATCTGCAAACGCATTGGAGCCCGGCTGGCCCCCTACGTTCTAGTCCCTCTTCTGAATTTTTGAGTGACCACGTGCCTTTTTTCCCATCTTCCTTTTTGCAAAAGGAGAGCTTCTGAGTTGTCCCTCATCTTCTGTCCCACACTATACTTTAGCCTAGTAGTCTGTACACTCTTCAAAGACAGATAAGTCCAAATTCCTAAAGGAAAAGCACGGAACTGAACCAGTATTTCTCATACCCTTATTGGTAGCCACTTGTCTATTGACTTCTTTTTCCTACACTTTTGTGAATGTAACTAGAGGTATCTGGGGAGTTCCAGCCAAATTTACAGATGGTTTTCAGGTGTTAGAAATTACATTTTGGGAGGCAAACTTAATATCCATTGTAAGAGTTTCACCTAGCTCTTGTCATGAGTTTAACCAGTCTTGCATTATATACAGCAAACTCTGTGAGAGATAATTTATGAAACCTGTTCACCAACAGCCTCAGTCTATTTTTAAACTTGTTCCAGTGACAGAAAGATAAATCTTTAAGGATTGCTCTCTATGATAAATCTTTTTAGCTTTGGTCTGCCACAACAAGCCTTGATTTAACACTATTGAAATGCATGTTTTTGCAACAGCATAAAATTTGGCATCTAACCTAGGAAGTCTAAATGCTACTATGTGCTCATTTCTGTGAGTGCTGCGTACACACTTAGCTAATTCTGTTTCTATGCCCACTGGTGTAACAGAAAAGCAGGGTGATTTTCCCTGAGCACCTGATAAATATCTGGAGATCTGGTGATTTATCTCTTTTTGCAATATTTAGTGATGTACACTTTTCATGCAGTCTTCTCCGCAGTGTGTCAGAAAACACCTTCTGTACTGAAATACCATAGTGGTCTGGTCTGTATGACAAGCATGCTCACTGAAATGGTCAACTTACATTATTTCTATGGAGTATTTTAGTGACTGAAAGGGTGAAAAAAAAGAGCTCTGAAAGAGAAAGGGATTTTTCTGCACCTTCCAGTTCATGCCCTATGACAAAATGGATTTTTTCATTTCCTGTTTGGAAGCTAAAATCTATATCAAGCATCAGTTTGGACTGTGAGAGCTGGAGAGGGAAAGAAGTTTGCAGCATGGAAACACAAAAGATTTGCTGGTGCAGTAAACACACTGTATTAATATTTTCAGAACTATCTTGAGGTCTGCTGCTTCACTTTGTGTGTGGTTGTTTCCAGAAGCTATGGCTTGTGAGAACATAGGTCTTAAGAAAGACCTCCTACACACATTGAAATCTATGGGTATTTGACTTTGGCGGAAGCCATATAGGGTTCCAAACAACTGTATCTGTAATTGTTATTCTCCCAGATAATCTTTTATTTTGTGTTGTTTAAAAAGAGAGCATGTCTCAATAATGAGAAATTTGCACTTCAAGATGTTGCAACAACTCATAATTCTGTTGAATTTTTAAAGAAATTCTTTTGAAGGAAGCCATTTCTTTTTATTCAGAATATAATATTTGGTCTCAAAATGTTAGCCTAGTAAATAATGAGATATGTTTTGTTTTAATTTTTAAATAATTATATTCTATTATTTTCAAAGGACTGACTGTTTTGATCAATAAGTTTATTATTTATGGATTAAAAAGTCACTGAGATGTCATGACATGTTTTTCACCTAAGCAGTAAGAAGCTAGAAAAACACTGTCTATACCAACAGAGAATAATAAAATGCTTGGACCTTGTTTCATTTCTACTCCTAGCTTTCTCTCTAACATCCTGGTTCAAACAAACAAATGTAGAGTCAACATCGTGTTGCTCTACACTTTGTATGTGTTAATTAAACTCTCAGGTGACCCTTTAATGGACTGAGATGTTCTGCCTCCAAAACCATGTGTTAATTATCCTGCAGTCCTCATGAGACCTATGAATGCTATGAATGCCTGTGGGACACTGTGTCCATCCATGAGCATGCCCCGCTTCCGTACTTTTCTTGGCTTTAGCCCCTGCCTTTCTTTTTCTCAGATCGAGCCTGGTTAATAGAGCCAAGGAAGGTCCAAAAGCTTCAGGAAAAAATTTACTTTGCACTTCAACATGTGATCCAGAAGAACCACCTTGATGATGAGACTTTGACGAAGGTAAATTGTTTTAAAAAAAAAGGGGGGGCCGAGTACTCCAAGGTCACGTGTCTCTTTTAGTAGCAACTTCTCGGTGCATTGGTGCATTAATTAACTATTAATAGCATTATTAAAATGCATTAATTAACTAGCAATTAAATAATTAAGTTAAAAGGAGCAAACTAGGTATATGCACTGCATAGGAGAAGAAGGAAGGTTTGTTCCTGTACTGCTGTCCCTGGATATCTTTCCTTTTTCTTTTTCTTGTTCAAAACACTAATGACTTTATTTGGTACCCTTGCAAGAATGAGACTGCTTTAAAAAAAACACCCCCAAAGRCAGTTCCTTCTTCTTAGACACATTCTTAGGCATTTAACTAAAATTTTCAGGATATTTTTGTTTAACTTCTAATAGTAAGAATAATTTCTGGTCTGTTGGATGGGTAGTTTTAATGGAGTTTAGAGTATTGCATTCAATCAGCCAACAAGATGCTACCTTAATTCATTTCAGAAACTGTAATTTATACTAAATTTACTTCCACCTTCTTCCTTTTCTTTTTCTTTTAACGTCTCACAGTTAATAGCCAAGATACCAACCATTACTGCACTTTGCAACTTGCACGGAGAGAAACTACAGGTATTTAAACAATCTCATCCAGATATAGTGAACACGCTGTTTCCTCCATTATATAAGGAGCTTTTTAATCCAGACTCTACCACTGGCTGCAAGTGAAGGGGAAGATAGAATTGTCACATAGTCATGGAATGCATCACTGTTAAGACAAAAGAAATGTTTTCATGAAGAACTTTTTAAAAATGTCACTACTGCAACACTAGGAATGTCCTGCACTTAATAGAATTATTTTTCACCGCTACAGTTTGAAGAATGTAAATATGCACCTCTGAGTGGGGTTCTTTTTTTTTCCTTTTCTTTGTTTACTTTTTTTTTGAACTGACCATGAATATACAAATATAGGACACTGGGTGTTACCTTTTTTTTAATTTTATTTTATTGCAGTATGTTTGGGGATACAACTGTTCATAGAATTTTATTGTAGATATAAATGAGAATAGAGCAGTACTTTGCAGTATTACTCTTGCTGTTTATTGTTCAAATATAATTTAAGAAAATTCCACTTATTAGACTTGCCTATTTCTTGTTTTTAGATAGTTTAATGCATGTGGAAATTTGTAGCTGTCTTGGAAATTATTGTGCATGTATGGAATACACATATAAATATGTATATGTGCTATATACATATATATGTGTGTGTGTGTGTGTGTGTGTGTGTGTGTGTGTGTATTATATGCATACATGCTGTAGCTTAAAAATCCCATGCCTACTTTCGAAGGATGCTCAGCCAGGCTCTCATGCATTTCTTACTCTCCAAGTAATATATTAGATTTAATTTGTGCAATCAAGACTTACTTTGCCAGCCAGAGTTAAATCATCAACTGCCGATGTATAATGACAGGATCACTTCTGAGATGTTTAATGTAGTGCATGTGTGCAGTCTGTAAATGAAACGTCAGGAATGTATCAATGGTGCAAAAGCCTTGTCTGGATGATTCAAGTGGAGAGAGGAAAAGTTTTTTGGGGAATTTTATCACTGTTACAGGGATAGAGCATATACAAAAGTGAACATGGTAGGACCTGATGATGTCAGTAAGGTACCTAAAACACAGAGTAAAATGTAGACTATCCCACCCTTACATTTTTCTAGTTCGACAAAAGGTTTTATTTTATATATATTTCTTTGAAAAGAAGTTTCAAGGCTTGTTTGGTTTTTACTGAAGTCAATGGAAAGGCATATAGCAATCTCAGTGAAAACCATAGGAAGCCTAAAATGTAGCTCTGAAGAGTAGCAGCTGCAGGGGAGAAAGGACGGGAAGAGGAAAGACAAAGTGAACAAAGACCATGGTTACAAAGGCAACCACAACTCTCACTAGATATGACATAGCCATCATCTAGATGGGTCAATGGTTTCCATTCTACATATATATAGATATATATACGTGTGTGTGTGTGTGTGTGTGTGTGTGTGTGTGTGTGTATGTATATAGACACATATGGTTGATTTTATATGCACTTCAGGAGGGCAGCAAAAGATCAGGGATTTCTTTTTGTCTGTCTCTGAATTGACTTTGTGCATTTTCTTGCAAAACCAAAGTCCAGCACAGAGCTAGGTCTGATCTGGAAACATGCAGGTGGAAACTGGATTGCAATTGCCATCATTGCTTCAACCCTGGCACATTCTGATCCATGGTTTTAATTTATACCTTTATAGACTACAGAGCACATACTGAGCAAAGGGGAGTGGAAGACTGCCACAGACTTAATCTTGTGGATTAATTAAATTTAGTTAGCAGTCATGACTAATGGATGCTGCCAGAGCCACAAACCACAGACTTTCTACCTATGGAGGAGCAGGGTTTCAGCTTCCCCCACAGCTCTGTCCTTAACACCCTTTTATCCTGAGGAAGCTTTTCCAGAGAAGTCTCCTTCAGGGACTCCATCGGAGGCTGTAGAGCAGAAATCATTGGAAGCAGGAAGTAGAGAAGAGATGATCTGAAGGCAGGACTTACAAGCAGATTTTTTTTTTTATTTCAAATCTCATAGAAGTCAATGCAGTTTGAGGTACAGCAAGGAGAAGGACACTCAGGGAGGCCGAAGGACCTGCTGTGTGCAGGGTTGTGTGGCACAGCAGTGCCATGGGAACGCACAGGGGCATAGCTGGCCCAGGGCACATACAGAAACACAGGGTCATTGCAATGATAGCTTAATGCCTCCAGCTTTTCCAGGAGACCCACACAGCTCTTGTGTCCATCTTCCATTTCTCTTTCTGAAGGACCAAGTAATTCACAGACTCTTCCAAGGGTATTTTATAAAGTTTTCCTTTGTCCTCAATTAACTAGTTTATATGTTCACATGACACATTTCATGACAGCATCCACTCTAGTCAGCATCAACAGTTGTTTGTTCTGTTCTTTCTTCTTAGCAATCCCTTAGATACAACAGCAGTCATAAAACTCTCAACTTACAGATGTTTCTCTGAAAGTCCATTTCAGCCTTAGGAAAAGAAAAGCACAGCAAAGTCAGTTGTGCTGAGAATAATTTTATTGTAAACATGACAACATCTGCAAAATTACAGAGTGCTGTACAATAGCAATTTCTAAAATACTTGTTTTGCTCCAAATTTGGGGCACGTTTTCTGATCACTGCTAATTACATTAAAATGTCTTACGTTAACATAGATAAGAATGCATTACTGTTGACACTTCTTTATACCACCTAAACTCTAAAAATGGCAACACTTTATACGGTGATTTGTCTTTTTACATCTTTTACATGCAAATCCATGAGCAGGACCACAAACTCCCCCATTTTCTAATTTCAGAAAAGTTAATTACCGGTATTTATTCATGGCCTATATGCAGGCATTTGGGAAAAAAGTCAAGTCAAACTGAACATTAGAAGACCTTATTTTTGATTGCTAGGGCTTAATACCAGCTTGTAATTTCCAAACACAGGAACACACATATATATATGTTTATTTGAAATCCTTTTTAAATTGTTTCAGTATATTAGAAGTGGCATATTTAGCCAGTCTACAGAAATATAGAATAGATGATACATATTTCTGYCCTTAGTGTTAGTAAATAAAGGAGTTTTGTTGTGTTCATATATGTCCCTCACTGTTATGTGCTGCTTCTTGAAAATATTTTATTCTTTTCAAATCAGATATCAGTCCTTAGGATTTTTGACTTACGTCTTAGGCAAGATGACTGAATGAAGATGACTGGTAAAAAAGACATTATTTACTTCTATCCATAGTACTTTCATCCTTAAAGCACTTACTAATCACTGCAACCTCACAGCCTATTCCATAAATAAGGATTATTGTCCTTTTTTAAAGATAAGCATATGAAGGCAAAGAAGTTAAATTGCTTGCTAAGGACCACAGAGAAAGCAGTGTCCCATCTTGGATTGAAAGTAGATTCTTGCCTCCTGATCCTAAAATCTTTAAGCTGCAAAATCTTCATTGCAATTAACAGGCAATAGTTTGTACAAACAATTATGAATATTGACAATAAAAAAAATTATTAGCTTCAAATAATATTAATTATGAACAACTTTTTCTGCTTTTGTTACAACTTTAAAGAATTTGAGCAATTAATCCTGTTGTTTATTTGGGAATGAAAATTCATTCTCATACTTTATTTGTTTGTGGTAACTAAGGTTGATAAATTTTGTTTAATTTTCTGTGATTTGGGACTGGCTACATAAGTAGAGTATAACTTTTTTCTGCCACTTCATTGACTGACTACAGAACAACAAATAACTGTCATATACTATGGGCTGGAATTATGTTGTTGTTGATACAAGGCCATTTATACTCAAATTTTCAAATTCCTGAGGTTGGGTTCCTGATGTTTGTTTCCCAATGTTGAAGTTATCCATTAGGCTTTAAACAGAAAAACAGCACAAGTTCCAATAATTAGTTCCACTCCCAAAATTCATTTCAGAAGATATTAGTTCTGCACTTTATTTCTTACTGACTTTCATTAGTCCGCACTACTATCTGAAACCCTTCAATTAAATCTCTAGAACTAACATTTGCCACATCTGTTCTGCAGTAATTGCTAGTGTTTGTTGACTTTTTAGCAATAAACTCTTCAAATGGGACTTATTTTTCAATAATTAACCTCAGATTTTTAACAAAAGGGGATTTTAAATATATATTGAATCTTCTGCTTCTAGCATTGTTCCCAGATAGTTCAACCACGTTGATCTAAATTATCCTTGGTGTCAAGCAGGCAGATGTAGACTGTTCATTACACTACCACAGGGACTTAATTTTGGTGTAAATGTCACTCTTGCCAGCTCTTTGTATAAAGAATTAATTCCAAGAGTCATATTTTCTTTTAATGGAAAGATTGCTTTAGTGTTTGCTAGAAAAACAGGGTAATAGAAGGCACTCAGTTGAACCAACTTGTTTCCAAAAGCAATATATATTTTATGATTGGTTTGTGATAGGCAACATTTAGGATCTGATTCTGCAAGTTGTCAGGCTCCCTGAGCTCTAACTAGACCTGTTAAAATTGGAGGCATCTCAGCACCACACAGAAGGTGCTCAACCCCTCATAAAGTCAGAGGCCCTCAATGTTAGGAGGTCCCTTTTGAGCTTTGTGGAGCACAAGTCAGATGTTGTCCTCATACTTGCTTTTTAATGCTTTTACTATGCACTTTGTGTTGTTCGTTTCAGGTTCATTTCACATTATTTTCCGTGTTGCATCTTGAGCAGCAGCGGTGGCTCAGTGCGCGTATCTGAGGGTAGGGTGTCGCAGGTGGGGCAGCTACAGGACTTGTCCATGAATGCAAGCTTTTTACGTGGTTGTCTTTGCTCCTATGGGAGTAGCTTGCGCAGATGTATGTTTCCCTCTAGGTTAGTTTTGCAGGGATTTCTGCCCTAACAACTTTTACACAAAGAGGATGCAAAGCTTTTCTCTTGCACTGTCCTCTCACCCTCCCACCGCCAGGCTGTGGGAGCTGCTTGGGAGGCATCTCCAAGAGATGGGCTGAGCAGCCCAGAGCCATGCAGCTGATGGCATCTGTCCCCCCGTATCTTTTTCCCCTCCTGTAAAGCTGTGCTACAAAGCACAGCAGAAAGGTGTTCAGGCTCCCATCTTCCTTCCTCGTGACTCTTTTTGCATTGATGATGCTGTTTCCAGTATAGGCAAGTTCTGACCTGGAAGATTGGTTCCTGTTTTTAGAGTTGTCTATTAGACATCCCAGGAACATAGCACCAGGTAATAAGATCAAAATGAAACACTAAACAGTCTTTTTGGTCCAAATGCATTGTGTCTAGATATATGTGTTGAAATGGAAACCTGACACAGAACAGCTTTCTTTTCCCTGACACTAACAGAATAGTGTATTTATACTTACCAACATATCCCAGCACTTTCTGTCTCCACTCTGAAGACTAACTACTGTCACTGACATCCTTTAGGAACAGTGTTTTGGAGACCCGGTCCTCTTTCCTTTAAGTTTCACGCTTTGTAAATGACAATCACTGCTTGATGCAGATGTTGCACTGTATGCCACTCAGGGATGTTTCATTATTCAAAATAGCTATATAAATATAATGGTAATAATAAGGAAGAGAATGTGAGAGGCTTTGAGGGGCACAGGTTGAGCTGCCCAAACGAACGTGACCCAGACAAGGCTTTAAAGCCAGTGATTAGAACTAACATTGATATAAACTGAATTCACTGTCAGTGTTTCCTCAGCTTGATGCACAACTCAGGTCACCCGTTGTTTCACAGTCACTGGAGCATTTCTGAGCACTCAGTTTATGCTTTGAAAGGCCTTTTGGAAGCAAAATGCAAATGAGCTCTGTAGGAGTTACTGAATTTAGGCAATTGACGACAGAAAGTGCAGTTTAAAGGTACTGAGTTTAGGTACCGTTAATGTGGGTTCATATTCAGAACTGCTGCAGGTATGTAAGAGGAAAGGCTAAGATATGGAATAAATGACAGCATGTCAGCAATGACAGCCACAGTTTTCTGAATTACCACATGGAGAAATGCCTATAAAAAGCAAGCAATATAAAATGAAGTGGCTAACTGCTATCCTTTCCTCTCATGGATGCACCAAGCCATAATGAYCACTCCGGCCTCTGTATGGCATGCCCAGTCCTCTGCTTATCTCCAGCAAATGTGCATAAGACCTCTTTTTATACCACACTACTGAAAAATACTCCCATTTCCTAATCATGAGAGATTTGAAATGCACTTCTGTCTACCCCCAGTTCTACTCCAAATATTGTCAACAGACCTATCATTATAAGAACATAAACAGAAAGACAAATTGCAGTGGATTATCTTACTAGTCATTGAGCTGATGCCAGGACTCTAACCAAGGGGCTTTCCCCACCTCTGAGCCTGACTGTTGCTCTTTTCCTCATAGTGAATAGGTATGCTTTTGTGCTCCTTCCATCTGCTGAATTTGCTATACTTAGGAGGCCAGTGGACAACCTCATCAAGAGGTGGAAAGGAGACACCAAGACCCCTAAGCATCAGGGTCCTTATTGTTTGCCGAGTGTCCCACTGCAATCTGAGTTTTAATCTTTGAGGTTGCTGGGAGCCATTTCTAAGCAACTGAAATTCTTGCTAGCATTTCACCTGCCCATTAAAAAGAAGAGTCCTCTGGCCAGAGTACCTACTGCTATTTCTTTCCCCTTCTGCTCCTTCTTCATAATGAGTGAAGCCTGGAGTGGGAAACGACTCATCTTTGCTCCTTCTCAAAGCTGTTTCAGCTTGCAGAAGAGATGTTGCACTCAGAAGGCAGGAAGAAGGCTCCTCTCTCCTCTGCCTCCCAGCCTGCGTGTCATGACTGTATTGTCCCTGCGTGTATTGTCCCCATAAGTAGGACTGTATGACAATGAGCCAAAAACCCCAGGAAATTACCATCCCAGAAATGGTTTGCAGCAGACCACTTCAGCCTAAAAGCCACTTGCATATGCCCTCTGGACTGTCGACAAAGCCATTGTGAAAAGAAGAGGCCTTAAAATTTCTCCAGTGGTAACTCATGGATCAGTAACTCTCCTAAAAAAGCAGTCTGAATATCCAGTGAAACGATGGCTGTGTCAGTGTCCTCCAAACAACCCTTCCATTTTGTTTATGCTGAGAGAATAATGAAATGTGCAAAATGCAATTGCAAAGGTGGAATAGAAACTCATTTGGAATCAAATATTTCCTGGRTGTTACTGCAGAGAGCGAGGATAGTGCCGCTCACAGTGAGTTCGCTAACATGATGTACTACAATTATATAATTTCATCATCCTCACAATTCAAGCACAGCACATAGGGAGAGTGAAAGAAAACATCATTGGATATAGCAGCAATAAATAAATTATAGGTGTTTCTTTGTAACTGTACATGCAGAAAATATTTGCTTCGCACACAGTCTTCTGTACAATAATATAAAGAAAAAACTTTGCTTAATGTAGATATCACAGTGGTTTTAKTATTTGTTGGATTCACTGGATGGAGCTGCTAATTTATGATCGAAGATACTGCTGTTGGGAAAAAYGTATGTGCTTCAAGAAAAGGCTGAGATCCTTGTTTATGGCTATACATTGGCAACAGTAAAGTATGTTCAATATAAAACTCTGTCTGGACAGAATTAGAAAATTGTCTCCTGATTTTCAGTTTTATGATCATTTTGGTCCCTTATTATTTAGGCAACAAAAACTCAACTGCATTGAAGAACAAGCAGGGCCAGATGGGCAACCACAAAGAACAGGCTTTACCTTAAAGTCCGTTCCACTTAAAACTGGCTTATTTAAAAAGAATTTTAAAAAAGCACTTATATTTGTCTTGATTAGACACTCAGTTTAATATATCAGAGTAAGTAGATTAGGCTGTCAACTTCTTCTGGGATTCAGATGCACTACAGCTGTGTTTTTTTAACGTGTCACTTCAATATCTAAATCAGGCCAAAAAAAAGTCCTTGTTAATATAARATGCTAGTAATAACTTAATGCTACAAAGTGTAAACCTTGCATTCTTTTGCAGTAGATGGGGATTTATTCATGCACTTATTCTTAAAAAGCCACTGAGTAGCATAATGAGTGAACTAGCTGTGATAGTCTCTGCCTCTTGCATTACTGCAATGTGACCTCTGGTAGGCTACAGGGAACGGCTCTGTGATTGTACTTGTGGCCACAAATAAAGCACAACTGAACTCTAAGCAAGCCGTTATCGACACCCAGCTAAATCAAATGCATGGGGTATTTTGAGATTTATGCTAATYGCTGTGAGATAATTCCCATGTTAAACTATTTACTCTGGCTGTAATGAATGGACAGCATAAATAAATTAAGAATCAGAACAGCAACAAAATCTCATATTTTACAACTGCACTGTCTGCCTCATCTGATTAACACTAAAGAAAGTTACTTAAAAACTAAACAAATGAAACAAGAATAAAAAACCTGAAGAGGTATTGTAGAAATGTAGAAGACAAATAAAATATTTTTTCAAATGTAATTACTTTTAATATATGCTTGTGGAAGTCTAATACTATGTATGCTCTCTCTGTAATTTTTGCTGTAAATAACTTGGGACAGTGAATACACTGATTTTTTCTATGTCTCTGTTTAAGCATAAGACTTTGTAATGATTTTTTTTAAAGAGGAAAAACATCAAAGAGCAAATTAGGTACTTGCTTCCTATAAGTGTGATGTACTCTTCAGTTTTTATGGAAACTGATTGTAATAGATAAAGCCTTTTGACCAGCCGTTGGTGTTCAGTGTATAATTCTGTTTGTAATGGGGGGAAAAAAACAGGACTATCAATGAAACCTGTTCCCAGTGAGTCTGTATAGTGAGTATTGTATTAATACCTGGAGACTGTATTTGAATAATATAATTTGAAGAAAGGTTGCTCAAGCAAATAATGTTTCGTTGCAACATATGGCTTTTATGAATCCTTCTGGCATGGATTATATTAATAGAAACAATTTTTTCTTTCCARTGAGCAAAATATTTTTGTATGCTTTTAATTTCTTATTCAAACTTGAGGTCAGGCCACTCATTAGCTGTAATCTGAAGCCATAACTGACCTTCACCAAATACATGTTTTAAAGATCGTAATAGAAAAAAAAATTATGCCCAGTTTAACAACAGCTGTAATAACACAGGCAGGAGCATAAGTAACATGACTTTAATGGTTAGTATTTTATGATTACCAATTTATTAAAAAAATAATAATAATTAAAATAGATATTTAGATTTAAATAAAACTTTCTAATATTTTTGAAATATCCCTGAAAATGCTTCCTTGCTTTTAGGATTATGAGAGAAACTGATTTTTCATATACTTCCAACTTTCAAATATCTAACGTTTTTATCCTATTTCCAGTTCATTTTGTTAGAGTGCAATGAGATGTTAAGACCCAGATCTCCAAGCCATGAACTATATGGTGCTTGGTTGTAGCTACGTTGTTGTAAATAGATTTGATTTGAATTTTTGGGGATATTGTGTGCCACTTGATAAGTGTGCTCACCACTGTTGGTAACGCACAAGAGTTGCATTGCCTGTCAAGAAGTGTGTTAAAAAAATGATCAAATAAAATACAAATAACACTCAGAATGAATCACTGTCAATAGCAGAACAAAAATTCCTTTCTTAAATGAAATGCCTCATAGAGTCAACAGTGATTTTTTTTTTCTGATGCTTAATTGTAAAATAATTATGATATATATCTTAACTGGCTTGTAGATGCAAAAAGCAAAACCACAAATGAATCATGACATACTGGGTAAAAATCTGGCTCCATTGAAATCAATGGAAAAAACACCCCTGATTTCAGTGGAGCCAGGAGTTCATCCAGCATTTTTACATCTGTAGTTTTCTTCTGATCTTTCTCCCTTGTTTAATATATCTGACCTAATTTATGTGTATGTGAGTAAAACTACAGCCTGATTCATTTAGAAAGTGACCATTGAGGGTTTTATTTTTTATCATGAATTTCCTAGGACCAGCATCCCTGTCAGATGAAAAGGTTCTGTATTACTTTAGAATGTAATAGTTTTTTGTCTTATTTTATGTCCTGTAAATTATTAGTTCAATACTGTTAGCATTCCATAATAATGCACACATGATTTTTGAATGTTTTCTGTAAATGACAATCAATGTTGATGAAGTTCCTTTCTTTAATGCTGAACAAAATTAAAAAAAAAAACTGTACAAGAAAATAAAACCTGTTGTTTTGCTTTTTTCCTTCTACCTTTAAATTACCTGGCTCAGGGAAAAAAATGTGCATACATTTCCAAAACAGATGGGTAAAAATAAAAACATAAACATCAGGAGTCTACATTTATTTTCAGGATTTCTTTTAACCTATTGAATTAAGGATAGCATGTAGCTCCACCAGTGCACCAAAAGTAGCTCTGTTTTGCAATTTAAATCTCAGCTGCGACTTTTAAATATGTAAATTGCTAAATTTATTCATTTGTTTTCTATTTATTTTAGGGAAAGCCTCAGCTAGTAGAAGAGCAAAGGCTTTAAGTAAGAGACACCTGCATGAACACAAACTGTACAGTAATATAACAGCACATTATCTTAACTGAAAAGAAGATAGCATATTTAAAAGAAATGATAAATGTACCAATTAAATATTTTTAAGTTGAGGTATATCTAACAGGATAGTAGAGAATGGACCAGAAAGTGCCAGGTGTCAAAGCTGAGGATAAGTACCTTTTAAGCAGACTGTGGCCATCTTCATTTTTTAGGAGCCTATATTTAAATTTAAATATATATTAAAAAACCAATACCTAAAGACCTCATCTTGCAAACTCTTAAACAAATTGTACACATAGTGTTACTGACTTCAGCGGGACTCTTGCATACATTTAAAGCCAGCTAGGTGTTTAGGGGCTTCTTGGATCACAGTGCAAGCAGGTAAGTTTGGGATCTGAGATGCAGCAAGTGAAGCTTAGCGTAATTAGAGTTTCAAGTCCTAGAGATTTAAGACTCATTTGGAAATTTGAAATCTTTTCAAATAAACGTAACAATGAGTTCATATATGAACATTCATATCAGAGACATCATGAAGCTGAGCTGTTTACTACCCATATGAAATATATGGACTGCTGTATTTGCATTTTTCAGAACAAAGAATTGCATAAATATGCTGGTGATGTTTAATACGCAGTGTCCACAGGTGCTCATATAAATACTAAACTGTATTTTTCTCAATTGGAAAGTCAGAAGCAGTGTACTTTAAAACAATATCAGCAGATTTTGTGTAGTTTATGCTTCCTTACTGTTTAATTGTCTTTAATATATTGAAACTGGTTTATATTTCTAGGCTGTCTAGGAAAAAGTTTTAGCTCGATGTGAGTGTAACTCCATTCACCAGGCTCACAGTAGATTTACTCGTAAGTATATGAAATATCTTATACTTGTTGCACATTACAGTTTCTCAAAGGTAGATGGTAGTATGAATTAACATATGCTTTCAAGAAAAACAAAGGTGTAATGCATTAGACAATACATCACGAAATTAAAATAACTGACAATCACAGATGGATTATATATTTACACGTGTTCACTTGGTTACAAACTCATGCACATGTAGCCTTCTGAATCATGATATATGGTGGATGTATAAAAATTTGATGATAACTTACCATGCACTTTGAACACCTTCCTAAAAGGAACTGTCTCATCAAATGTGATAAACATCCTAAAAATAGTCCAATGTTAGTCCTGGATGAGTCAGAATGTGGCGAAGCAATTTTTCTGCCTCTTTCCCTTCTTCCTGCTTCTCCCTTCTTCACCTCACTTTTCCACCCTGAAAATAAACCTTCAGAAAAATCCTTTTAACACTGGATTGCAGGTTGCTTTGGGAGGACAAAGACCCATCTATACAAGAGGTCAACTTTCCGTGCTCCCAGTTTGAAGTGCCAGTATGTTGGAAAGGTAGGTGGAATTTGAGCTCCCGGCCATGCTTATGTTTCTGGGAAGTGTTTACTTATGTTTCTGTTTATATAAGTGCTTTGTTGTATCTTTAATGGTCTGAGAATGTGAGAGAAGTGAGATTTATAGAGTTTTAATTAGATCTGATGAAGGGCCTCTGAGCCCAAAAGGTTTTTATTCCATTTATATCAAATAGGTTAATAAAAATATAATCTCCCCCCGACAGACCTGACTATGCATTAAGACTGTGTGTATAGCTATGCTTCTTAAAAAACCTGAGCAAATCTTTCATATGGATGTGCTATCTATAAGGGCTCAATTCAGTTGCCCACAGAGAGGTGTTAGTCCTGTTTGCACCACCCTTGGGTACCTTCCTCAACCTCCACCCACGGCTCCTAGAGTGTTCAGGTCTCTCAAGCTCTCCGTTGGAACGTGGACCTTTCACATGACCCTAAAGCAACTCAAAAAACTAGATGCTGATGTTTAGGTGTCCATAAAGGGGGTGGCCTACTACTGTAGTTTAAGCATGTAACATTCATACGCCATATGAAAGCCTGGAATTTTGCATGTATGAAAGTAAACAGATCAGACAGGCACCATCAGTGATTTACAAATAATTTTTGCACAATCCCTTCAAAATTCCCATGGCGGTAACTGCAGTCCTGAACTTAAGAGAATACTCCCATGACCAGCAGTTTCAACCCAGCCCTAATAAAGCTTGTGTGCAAGTTGCCTCCTTTTCAACAAATTGACAAATAGCAATTCTGAACGAATGCTGGCCTTGTCTGGAATTTCTCCAGATTAAGAAAAGCTTTTATCAATGGGCTATAAAAAAAATCCACCCTCTATCCCCCTATTTTTGTGACATTTTTAAGTTGAAGAATGCGTTTGGTTACAAGGAAGGAGGACTAGACTTGTAGTAATGCAGCTGATAGGCTTCGCACCAGCCTTTAAACGATTCAGTGACTGACATAGGCAGGGTCTGGCATGTCCTTTGCTTCCCTGTGACAGCTGAAGACCAAACACCCTGAAGTTTTCAGCTGTGAAGTTTTAGCAAACGTGTTGATCTTACCCTCTTACAAATAAAAATTTCCTCTGGACTTAGAAGTCAGCTTTCTCTCTTACCAGGCGTATAATTGGGCCCCCATTTTTTTCTCAAGGCAAAGCAACACACTTGGGAGCATTGTGATACCAAAGGGAGGCAAGAGGGGCAGTGTGGAGGGGCTGAGGTGAGAGGACAGCTGATCTTCATCCCCTCTAAAAGGCTGTGATGCCCTAATCAACATGCTTGTCTTCTCACTACAAAAGGAAGAGGACTTTTTCCCCCCCCCCCCCAAGCTGTAAAATAATTTTGTGCACAGTGTCTCCTACCAGATGTTTCTGGAGGCACTCTCAGCAGATTTGGAGGGGAATAGAGGATTCCTCCCTGTTGTACTCTTGGGCTGCATCTTTGCCTGCTATGAATGCTGAGCTGCCATGGCTTGCACTTCAGGGTAATTTGAAAAGGGAGGTACATTTTGGGGGGGTTCTCCCTCATTTCTGTCTCTTCTGAAGGTCCTTCACATTATTCCTTTTCTTCTCTATTCTTGCTGCCTTTTAGCAAAGCGGAGGCTGAAGACCATGCTTTTGAGGGGTCCCAATACAGTGGTATTAGCTTGTGTGTACGTGTGTACTTTTTTAATTCATGCTGTACTCAAAAGAAACTAATACCACCCCCCCCCCATGAGCTTAAAGCTAGACACATGCTTACGTAACATTTGAATTTAGCTATCTAAGGAGCCTCAAGATGTGCAAAATACTTCACTAGCCAAAAGCTTTGCTGAAAATTGCTACTTTAAGAAATTAACATTTTCTCTCCGTGAACTTTAGTTTATAATACCATTATATCACCAACTGAGAAAGCAACTAGAAAATGAGCACAAAATCAAGTTTAAACACTGTGTGTTTTGGGACATTTACTCTGATCATTGGTTACTCCTGTTATTTTAGGTAGGTAGATGTTTTGCTGTCTGTATATCTATTTATCTCTTTCTTGACACTTTTAGGGTATAAGCAGTGTCTCCATCCATACCATAAGGTTTCCAGATGTTATCAAATAAACCCATACTGTTTTGGCAAGGACTACATCATTCTCTTGCTGCCGTCTGGGTTACTAATGAAATCCACTCAGCCTTTTTCTGAGGTGACTTATCGTTCCAGTGCCTCAGAGTGACTTGTTTTGTGGATGGTAGTCTGAACTGTAACGTCATCTGCATCCTTAAGGGAAAACACTGCAATCCTGTAATATCATTGAAAAAGCACCCTGAGAAGCTATGGCTGCTTATAAAACAGGATTTAAAGTATGATTTGGATACCCTTTAGCATTGCGTGTTAAAGGGTATCCAAATCATACTAAAATGTACACTGTTTACACCTTCTCTGAACAGAAGGAGATCATAGGTACCATGACTTTTACAATCGCATGGCATATTTTAGAAAGCATATGCATGCATGCTGGAGAGGGTTTTTTTGAATTTACAGCAGGAATATGAATGCACATCACTGAACTAGACCAACAGATTTCAAAATCTTTGTGTGAAATGAGAAATCCTAATTTGTCATTTTTGTTSGAATTTAAAAACATTCAGTAAGTACAATCAAAACGTGCTATACATTTTCAGAGGTGTTGAACCTTTAGCCCTCAAATGCAGATACTATCCACCAGAAACAATATGAGGTCATTTATGACTGATGTTAATAAAGGCATATATATTCAAAAAGAATTTAAAAAGTAGTAGTAGATCTATTGTCCTTTCAGTAAAAACAGTTTCTTGTGGACCCAGTTTTCCTGTGAGGAATATTGTTACAAAGGGTAACAGAAAACAATCCAAAACTGAAGCATTATTTGTCAAATTTAAAAGAAAATTCTATGTCTTTTTATGGTTTTCCATGGAAAGATTAAAAATCAGAGCAAACAGCATGGAAGATAAATAACAGAAATTCCATTTATAATTCTTCAGTCATTTAATGGCTGTATACATCTCATTATTTATTATTATTATTAACTAAAAATGTGTCCATCTAGTGCTTGCATTAACAACAAAGAGAATGAATCTTCTATTTTAAATTTACAGACTAGTGCCACAAGCACTAGCTGCTCTCTCTTGGCTGAATTTGGGGCATTTAAAGTTTTTGCCAGTTTTTTTTTTAGACTGTTTCCTAAGATCTTTTCTTTCCAATACTGTTGAACATGAACASTCATTCTCTAACAGTCTTTCCAATACAGAGCAGTATCGCAACATAGAATCGCTGACACATTACCCTATGTTGGAAAGATCAAGTTGTAGTAAAAATATTTATTTCAGCCTGTCTCTGGCCAAGGGTTGGAGCCAGGAATGTTTTGCATCTCACCAATATCTTTTGTTCCATTAGAAATTGCATTTTTCCAGCATTAAGTAGACAAAATATCTACTCAATCATATGCCTCAAGGCATATGATATGCCATCTTTAAAGGCAAACATCATCTTTAAACAGAATTTCTGAAATAGTAATCATTGATATAATGGTCACAGGGATTCCTCTAGATAATATTCGTAAGTAAACTATAGAAAACTAGGAGCACATGAAACAAGGAAGGGTTGACAGATGTGACAGCCAAGAGTGCTCCTTTTATAGACATATTAACCTGCAGTTACTCCTCTGAAATCAGTGGCRTGACTTCAGAGCAACAGATCTGAGGGCATGCATCCAAGGCTGTGCATTCGAGATGCATCTCTTCATGCAGAGCTGTTGTCTGGAGAGCTGCTCTGCTGAAATACGTCGATGTGCAAAAGAGAACACACTTAAAGTACTAGGTTTCTGTAATGAGTGATGGAGGTAGGGAGACAGTAAGCTTTAGAGGAACACGGAAAAGGTGAAGCAGTATGAAGGTGTCAATGGAAAAGAGAGAGATAAAGAAGTTTAGTAAGGAAATGGAGTCTGCACTCTAGCTCAGGTGCTACAGCACTCTAAATACTCCAGAAGAGTCCACCAGTTTTCCCTTTCTGTGAAATCTAATCTAATCTTCTGTGCTTCTGCACTACATTTGAAATTGGACCTCCTTGAAACAATATGAGTTCTGCCCATTTAACTGCAACAGGAGAGCTGCCAGGTCCACCATCGTGTCCTGATCATAGCCTCATCCAGCCTCAGACTGCCCTGGAGCCCCTAGACTCCTTTTGTGAGAGACTGGGACTCAACTGGGAATAGACACAGTTGAGTATTTGCAAAGTTGAGTTTATGTTACACAAAGGCCTGAAGCAAATATTGCTGCTTGATGGGAGATGATAGGATTTGGTTTTTAGCTGTTATTTGTGCATTGCTGCATCAAAAAGAGGCCTGAGAGGTGCAAATTTTCTGTGGAAGCTTCTTCCTCCTTAACAGAAGCCAGTTATTGCCCCTTGACACACTACAATTCTAAGTGACACAGTACATCCTGCTGTAAGGTAGGACTCTAACACCATAGTACATCATTGTGCTGATAGAGCTACTCAGATTCCTGATCTGCATCCAGCTCCCACCAGGACCAGGCAAACAAGCTTGCATCTCACTCCCTCACCCGGGTAAGACTCAGCCCTCAGAGACATTCCCTGACATTGCCCACTCTGTCAGTGRGCAAAGATAGACCATGCTTCTTGTACCAATTTGTTCCAAAGGGCCTTTCGTTCCTCTCTGTAACCGTGGCACAACAATTACGGCTCCAGTCCTTGTTTTCTGGTGGATACAGCTGCAGGCATTTAAGGTCTTGCCAATCCCCACTATCAACTCTGCCCCTTTGCTGGATACCACTGGTTGTGGGAATGGCAGCAGTGAATGTATGCGGGTCCCTATATCATAGGGGTCACAGGCTGATGTATTAACCAATGCCACCTTCATCTCTTTCACACTGAAATTTGCTAGAGAGTATTAGCCAGAGTTTTTAGGTTGTAATAGGACTCAAAATGCTCCCCCTAGGGCACATAGGCTCCTCCTGTAGGTCCCAATGAGCATAGGAATTCCTGCTTGATAACCTGGGAATCTCTGGTTTTTGTGGGTCAGAACAGATGAGTATAATGTCCTCTTATGACCAAAAAAATCTGTGAATGAATTTGATGCCTCTGCCAAAAGCTGTTAGTCTGAGAAGGGCCAAGTTATCAAAAGACTGTTAAACTGCTGTTCGGTTTTGTTATCATCTCCTCTCCCAGCCTCTTTCCAGGTTGCAAGAGTCTGAAGCAGAGAACAATGTGAGAGGGCACAGAAGATAGCTAGGAAAGCAACTAGGCAGCATAGCTGTCCGGAAAGCAGAGGACTCTGTAGTCTGCCTCCCTAACATGGGCTGGCAAGTTTTACTGAGCAGCTTTTATTTCTTAACCTTCCAGTGCCAGGAAAGGAAATCTCTCCTCTAGCAGTACTTTCATCAGAGAGGGACAATTGCCTCCATATTTAATGCAGCCCATAATCAAACTGGCCCATCATTGCTCTGCCTGGAAGGGGAGGTGAGTACAAACCTTTTAGGCTGATGCTATTGGGCCTTTAGCAGACATTAAAGAATCTCTCAGGAAAAAAACTAAGGCCAGCCTTGTTTGGCAATGAGCTTACAATTGAAAAGGAAATAAATACACCTGGGTGTTTCCCACCTTCAAAAGTCTTAAAAGAAAATAAGCTGCATTCTAAGTGGTGTTAATCATGCTCAACCTATTTCGCCCCTCACTGCAAATCAGTGCAGTTTTCAGCTAACAAGAATGGGTGCCCTACTTGAGCTGACAAACCCTATTCCCCCTGGTAGGAGAGGCACTTAGCATGGTATTACTATCATTACATCCCAAGGTTAAAGGCAATGAAACTCCAGGAGTGGCAAAGTCAAATCAGTTCAATTGTCTGATTGTTCATACTCATGAAGCAGCGAGGCTGGCAGGGGTCCAGCATAAAACTTAGGGCTTTCCAGAGGAGCTCCTTTAAGGTAATTCATTGCCCTCTACAGTAGCTTAAATCAGAAGGGCTAGAATGGTCACAGTAAATGTGGCTCCTGGCACTTCTTAAGAGCTATATTAGCAGATAGCCAGCTGCTAGGCCAGATGTCAAAGGTGCATTAAGAGCACTTGGTTTTGAGCTAACCCATTCCCGAGAAGTAGAATGGATTTGGCTTTGAGCAATGCAATAAAAAAAGATTGTGATTAATGAAGCAGTACAACTTAATAAAGCAAGTTGACTCCTGCTTCCTTCTCGCAGGCATTTTCACTGTCCACAAAGCAGTTCTTTTACTTACCAGCAGGGACATGTAAAGTGTTAACCATCAATCTGTGGGCCATTAAAGAAGTTGCTTTTCCTTTCTCAACTTGAAAACCAAGGGGAAAGATAATAGGTTTGGTTAACAGAGCTGTTCAGATAATGGAGAAGTTCAAAAGAAAGCTTTCATGGAGTCAGCATGGGAGCTTGGTACCTTAATCCAGCTCTTGTTCTAACCTGAGCTCCATATATAGTTGGGGCTGGAATTYAGGGTTGAGATGGAAGGGAAGCAGTCTCCTTTCCTGGAACATTCCACTCCAGCACGGCCTAGGACAGGAAGGGAAGATGAAAGGGTGTTACTCCCCATGCCTTGTCATCTGAGTAGAGGGCACAGTGCCAGTAATACCATGAGATAAAGCCTTTATTTTTGAACTTTCTGCTAGGTAATGAGACTAGAGTAAAATACATGCAATTGCCAATTCAAGAGAGAAAACTAAATAGCACATAGTATTTAATAAGCAACACATATTTATAGCAAGAAGTGAGCTTACAGAGCTCTCTTTGTACTCCTTAAAGTGTTTGTTAGAGCATCATGCACAGAAAACATTTCTGCATAGATTTGGGCTTGTGGAATAGAAGGGACTGACAGTATTTAAAACAGACTTTATGCAGATCGACAAGTCATTTTGCAAACTGCGGGTGAAAGAAACACAAGTTCTGCTGTTCCAGGGGGAGCAAGGGGAGGCAGTTACCTCAAATACTGAGAATTACAGGGAGGCAGAATGCTAGGCTGTGACAACCAGAGGGTCCTGGAGATGCCAGCAGAATCAAGAAGCCTGTGGAAAGCTCAGTCCACCTGGGACCTCAGCCTGGATTCAAGCTACAGGTCTGTCTTCACTGGGCCTCTAAAGTCTCCTTAACTACTGTGTCTTAATCCTCCACCCAGTGTGTGCTTTAATAGGAGACAATTGAGACCAAAAAAAAAAAAAAAAGAAACCTAGCTGCTCCTTATATGTACTATGCATTCAACATCATATTTCAAAACTCATTAGCCAAGTAATAAGCTTCAGGAGCTCCAAAAAACCTGTAGCCATATGTTGAAATCTGAAAATATAGGACCTGACTCCTTACACCATTACAATAATTATATAGTGCTTCAGAAGACTTACCTTAGCATGCCACTGAATGAAACAGCAGGCTCAGAAAACTATCAGGGTTTGGGTTCAGGTAAATATAGCTAACTGCAAGGCTGTGCTTCCTGCATTGTTAGGCTGGAAATAAAAGATTCCTTCTTCTCTCCTCCATACCCACTCTGCTTTCCTACCATTTATTTTTTTTTTTTATTTCTTTATGCTTTTGTCTTTCCCTGATCTGGATAGTAAATATCAGCAGTTAAGCAAGGACTTTTATTTTTGTAGTGTTTGGGGGAATTTTTTTTTCTTGTAACATAGATGCTTGCAGAAGGAAATGGTAAATTTACAAGATCTGTCAAATTTTAATCGGAAGGCTGGCACCAGCACTGTCTGTAATTTCTTCCATGTTGTGGACACTGCATGCCGCAATTAGATTTCATTGCTGTACACTTGGTTTCAATTTTCTGAGGAGAAGAGGGGAGGGATCTCTTTGTGAGCCTGTATCTTCCTTTCCACAATTGCGCTGCAAGCGTAATTCTAAACCCTTAGGCACCCCCTTGCTGTGCTCAGGCAGTTAAGCGGTTTGATCCATGAGGAAGAAATTTGCACCCAAAGTGAATGCCGCAAAACACAGGTGCAGGTTTTGCAGTTAATAATCTTTTCCTAACAACTGGCATGATGGTCTCTTAAAAACCTTTGTCACAGGATTTTATTGTTCTTTTTGTTGTGTGTGATTGACTCTGGTTATATTTAACAAAAGAAGAACAATAATCTAAACTCATGCTATTGGAGTAACTGGTTATGCAAAAAAGTAGATATGAGCTTTGCAAGAAAGTAATGAAGATTTCTGATAGTTCAAGCCCATCCTCACCAAGTAGTGGTGCTGGGAAACCAAGTGCAGCTATTGTGCAAATCATATGCCTGACCTGAAACAACAGTAGAAAAAGTCTTAGCACCCAAAGAGCTACAAAGCAAATAAAAAGGTTAACTATTACCAGCTAATATGGAGTGTTTCGGGTTGAAAATGTGTTTTTTTGCCCTCCATATTGTCTCAGTGGGCAGATGGCTGCTTACTGAAAAGAGCACAGATACCAACAGAAGACACTTTCTGTATTTGTTTTATACTATTATAAATGTATTAATACAGGAATTACCTGCCTCAGCATTGAAATGAGACCTGTGGTGAAGAACMTGTCAGATATTTAGTAGTTTTAAGCAGGAAAGGAAAAATACTACGTTTTTCTCCTGCTTTACAGGCATGAACAGCCCATCTTGGTGCTTCAGTCTTATTTACAGTAATTTTAGAGCAAGAAAGATGACAAAGAAAGAAAGAACAAATGTGAAGTGGCAAACAAGAAATTTTGAGAGCTTGGGAGGTTCATAAACAGACTATTGTATGGGTGCTCAACTGTGTATTACTGGGGTGTTGGCTTAAGTATTAAAGCAGGTTTCCTTGGGGGTGAAGGATACTCACATGCCATGAAAGGAATTGTGTGCACTGTTTTGTTCAGGTTTAAGGGGTGAGACAACAGAGAAGATTATAAAGAGACCGTGGCAAGGGCTCTTATTCAAGGTACAGAATCCTATGAAGCACACACAGAGAATGGTTAATATCTGCCAAGCTAATACATGCATGGGTTGTTTAACATTTTGGCCACCTTCAGTATGTTACATACTTTTTGGTAAGGTAATTTAAATGATTCTTTGTTTCATGGAAGCCAATAGGTCATTCTGCCAATGCTCTGGAGAGAGAGCTGAGGTTCAAGTTGCTCAGGATAATAGTAGCAAGCTTCTTGCAATGAGAATTGTAGCACTTACAGCAGATATCGACTGAAAGACAGTGTCCCAGGTGAAATGGATGAGAAAAGGAGTCACAAGGGAAGCCCCAGAAGAAACAAAGCAAATCATGCTACCTGGTAAGATTTCCAGTCCTTTTACTCAGGCCTGTACAACATGGTGGTCCACCTCTGGCTATGAAGCCATTTGTCTGGCTTTCTAGAAAAACAGCCTGTTTAGAGAAGAGCTAAAAAATTACTGTAGTGGTGAAAAGTTCCTGTATTTCAGCTGTGCCAAGAGGACCATAGTAATTTTAGCCCATGAAAAAAAGTGGGATACTTAAACCTCTGTGAAGCAACTCCATGGACAAACAACTTCACATTTACATTTGAGCGATTACCACAGAACAGCAAACGCAGTAGCAGCTTGCTCAAATGTTTGTTGGTTTGAGAACATGTTCCTCACAATGAAGCAGGAGTTCCTAGCTGTTGCTTCTCTTTGTGGTCTTTCCAAAGTGTTGTGATGAAGCTAAGGCTCCTCCCAGACTTTCAGACAGGATCCAGGCCTGAATCCAATGGCAGGCAAGGAGGGAGAAAGATAAGGGAAAGAAAAAAAATTGGTAGAAGTTGAGAAGTGAAGTCATGGTTAGTGAAATATGTAGAAGGATAGTGGATATGTGAAAGGAAGCTAAAAGGAGGTCTACAAGTAGGCTATGCTCCAGAAGACCAAGATGAGGGTGCATGGTAGAAAGCAGGTCAAGAATGGTAGTATGGAGCATGTAAAATGAAGATCAAGGCTAAGGGTAATGATCTGAGACAGAAGTGAAGGAAGTGCTGTATTTCCAGAATGTAGAAATGCTGGCTAAGGGAGGAGATAGTATTAGAGGCTAGAAGAGGTACACCTAGGCTTGAAAAACATATCCCATTAACTATGGAGCAATGCAACAGCAAGCCTTTTACCATGCAAATGCAATGCTCTAAGAAAACTAAGGCCAGATGCCCACCTAATTGTGGTCAGTGCTGGTAAATCAAAATCTTCGATGGCTGCCTATTAATGAGAATTAACACATCCCTGATGATTGGTTTCCAGTTCTTCCTCCTAGAAATCTAACACAGATTGAGGGAGAAAAGTCCAGAACCTAAAACTCTTAAGTCAGTCTCTTCATGCCCCCATGGATCTGGACCAACATCCTTATGTTTAAAGGGCATAGAAAGCACAATAATTTCATCTTTATTCACATAAATAATTGTCTTTCTTACTTTAATTAAATGGAAGGGAGAATGTAGGTAGGTGAAAGTATTTATCTGAAATTTGCTGGCACACAGAGGGTAAACAACCAGCTGTCTGACTTCTCCCTTGGGAATCCTAAGGATTCCAATTACTCCACGTTCATGCAGAGGAGAGACAGTAAATCCACTCTATGCTGATCCTTAGCCTATTCAATTTGTTTCATAATGATCTATTATGTACCCAAAGGATAATAATAGAGATGTGTCTACAGAAATTTAATTCGAACATTCCAGCTTTATGTAGCTCTCCAGAAAGTCTATTGATTTTAGAATAAGGTCTGTTCCCTGTTTTGGTTTCACTAAATGAAGAATGCAAGTTTGTCAGACTTCAGATCAAGCACTATAACCTTAGCTCTGCCCATCATGAAACTATCGTCCTTCTACTCCATCCTTTACCAAACTCTCTCATCCTCAATACAGCCACACAGAATGTATGGGACCAGTGGGCACTTCTGAATGGGCACATTTGCAATGATACTAATTTGGTCTATGATCTGTGACTGAAATATTTTGGTAGGGGTAAAGTGCATGAGTCAATGATGTCTTGAGTCAATGACATTTACAGAGTGGAGCTAGAGGACACAGATTTTCTATTTTGAGGGAGAGGTACTTTTCTAATTTTTACCTTAAGTCTCTTCCAGAGGTTATACATTCATATTTTATCATAGTGTGCTTGAATCACCTAGGTAACGTTTGGGGCTTCATCCATAAGTTATAGTTTATATAAACAAAATATTAAACATCCAAGGAGGGATTAGACAAGCACATAATATATATAAGAGTTTGAGTTTCTAATGGGGCTTGAAGTAGGAGCTTTTCTTTGACTATGGGTGAGAGTGGATCACAGAATACAAGATATTTGACATAGTGTTTGTCATATTGTGGGATGCAAGAGAGAAGAGCATTTCTATTCCTGGAATGAAGCAAGATAATGAACATAAATTAGCTTGAAACTAAGGCTGGTGTTCTTTTAAATGTGGAACACTTTATCTTTTTGTATATTGTGACTTTACTGTTAATATCCTTTCTTTCTGGTTGGTATTGCCCATCATACTTGTAGCTGGAATGGGTACAGGCTTCTMAGACTGATGGCAAAGGAGCTGAAAAGGACAATATTTTTACTTGATGCTCTATGGGATTTCTTGTGACTCAGGTCTACTACTGTAAGGCCATTTTTATCTGTGCAGAATATGTCCTGTTCAGAAAAGGTATCTTAGGTAATCTCAAAATCAAAACAACCCAGAGAATCATCTAGGTCCACAGAGGCCAAGAAAGTCAGATTTAGCTGATGGAAGAGGACCACTGGCATCCATGCAGGCTGGATTACAGAGGCTAAACTTCCACTGTATAATTAAGGGATTAAGAAGCAGACAGCCTCAGATATCCTACCGGAAATACTTGTGTTGCATGTGCTTCTGAGGAATCTACCTGATGAAAAGTAATTCAGTGCTCTAGTAGTAAGCAGAAGGCATAGAACTTYACAGCAGGTGCCTCCACCCACCTAGAAGTCAAATGTTAGGTTAATTTCATGCCTGGCTTGCTATGAAACCTAATACAATGTCATTATTATAAGATTTGGTCTGGATTCTGAAGGGTATTTAGACATTAACTGCTACAGGGATTTTAACTACCTTAATAATTATGTTCTTATGTTGTAGGACGGACAGGAGATACACCATTTTAAACACCTTTGGGTCTTTAGTGGGAAGTCTTTCTTCAGGTGGAATGAATGGCATTTTGCATTTTTGGCAATTTTTACAGGACTCAAAAACTATGAATTCAGGTGGGTCTTAAGGGAGAGAGAGACGACAAAGTCAAGGAGGTGGTAGATGGGTAGGTAAACAGACTCTTTCCTGGACACTGAAATATGGGCTGAAAACCTAGCTACACTGAGGCCAATGGTAAAGCTGCAGATTTCATTTAGGCCAGATTTTCAGTAAGAATTGTGTAAAAAATAATGTCTCTTTAATGAGTAGTGTAGAGCTCTGAATGACAAACCCTGCATTTGAGGCTGCAGTAGGACAGTAGAATAGGATGGGGACTTCACATGTCAATTGTCAGATCCAGACCAGACAGCCCAGCCCAGGACTGGCAGTGGGTGACCCGAGGAATTGCAACTGCCAGGTCCAGCTTCCTATTCATGTTCATAAGAAGTCATTTGAAGACTATATGTACTAGCCAGTAGAAATCTGAGGTTAAGCTCTGACAAGGTTTGCTGCTCAGATTTTCCTGAGGTACCTGTCAGCCTCTGCTTGCTGTCCAGATATCATCAGCTTTCAACTTGCTGGCCTAATTTAAATTTCTAAATTCAGATGGCAGAGAGGGAGCAATAACTGAGATCATACCCAGCCACCACCTCTTATAACAGAGTTGAGTGAAGTTAACCATAGATCCAGACTGCATCTGGGGCATTGCACTTGTTTACTGCTCAGGACACAGCAGAATCATTTACTTTTCCAATTCAAAGGAGTCATATGAGGTCAATTACTGTCTTAATGAATTATCCAGGGGCAATGTGAAATTAAATACTACTTTATGACCCACATTTGGGCTCAGGGGTCAGGAGTCCAAAGATCAATTACTGCCCCAATTTGCTATGCAGGAAACATCTGCGAAAGTTACTTACTGTACTGAGTTTAGCTGAAATGAACCATCACTACCATCTTTATGGTGATGACATAAAGTCCCACAGATCCATATTCCTTCTCTTTGGATCATCCGATATTGTTTATGGCCAGAGCTGGGTGCTTGGAGGTCAATGCCTGCCCTAGTTTACAGCTCAAAGGTTGATGAAGGTTGTTTACTGCCCTAATTTGCTGTATAATGATGTCCTCCAAATGTTAGTTATTCCTGAGTAATATGTGTAGGGATCAAACAGAGACCATTGATTTTGGGCCCACTTGCCCAAAATGTTATAAAGGGTTCAATATCATTTAACCATTGTTTGAGATTGTTGGTGAGGTGCAATAGCCTCTCTAGCTGTGCTGCTCAGGGGTTGCCTGAGGTCAACTCTTGAACCAGACTTCGGTAGTTGAACCAGATAAGTTAAGCAAATGAAAATTTTCATGCTTAAAGAGACATTTAGGTAACATACTCCCTCAGTCTTCTGCTTGGGAGATCAAATACTGACCAAGTCTGTGATTTGAGGTTTTCTGAAGTAATATACTGGCACAGTTTTCTGCACAGCTACCATTAAAGGGCAGCCACTATATCTCTTTGCTATTTGGGATTAACTGAGGTTAATTACTGACACATCTGGGTACAGAGCAGTTAGCTGGGGTGCAGCACAACTGCACTGTCCTGCACATGGACTGTGGAAATGGAAAGACTACTTAATCTTCATATAAAGTGGTCACCCGAGATTGACCGCAGCCTGCAACCATCTCCCTCCTCTGCTCCCTTTTAAATACACTACACAGAGCAGCTCAAGAATTACATCAATTTATTGCTCAGCAGTTCTGTAAGTTTAAGTGCTGCCCATGTTTTGTTGATTGGAAATCATATGAGGTCAACTGCTGCCCTCAGTTTGTTGCATTGTAGGCCTTTGCAGAAAACAATTGTCCTTGCTTGCCACTCAGGGATCTTCTGAAGTCAACCTTGGTTCCAGTTTATTGGTGTAACTCCCCCTGCCCCTCACAACCTTCCTCCTCTCCAGGGCTTCAGCTGCCTGGGATCCAAGGATCCCAGGTCCAGCTCTGATCTGGCCCAGCTGCATGACCTTGGCTTGGCCTGCTGAGGAACTAGGTAAGTAAGCTGTGATAAAGAACTACTGGGAAGACTGTGCTAAGCTAAGTAAAATTATGTAACGACAACCAGAAAGATTAGACAGAGTGCGCTCTTAGCAAGTTCCTGTGGGATGACCAGCTGAGGTAAGTGAGTGATACGCTGGATGGYGTATCTATAGTGCTGCTATTCAAGGGGCACAGACAGGTTGGGGGAAAATAAAAAGCCAACAGAACCCATATGAAGTTCAGCAAAAGCAAACGCAAAGTCCCTTACATGGGATGGACTAACTTCATGCAGCGGTACAGACTGGGAGCCACATGGGTAACAAGCAGCTTTATGGAAAAGGAAAACCTGATGCAGAAGGAAACCTGATTTGCAGCAACCTGGTGTTTTTAGTGGACAAAAAAGTTGAACATGAGTTAACAGAGCGCCTTTGTGATAAAAAGGGTATCAGGGCCCTGAGTACACCAAGAGGCTCTGCTACCTCTTCCCTTCACCCCTGGAATTTGCTGCCTCTGCTCTGATACAGTGCAGCTCTGTTCTTAGATGAGACTGCTGTGAAAAGAGTTGTGTGAGTAAGGGCTTTTGGGGGGGCTCCCCTGCCTTTGCTTGGGAGCTGCATTTAAGCTGAGACCCTTGCCTTTGCTCTTTGCCTGTACCTGGACCATGCCTGGCCTTCTTGTACCTAGATGACCCTTGCCTGCAGACTTGACTTCATGGCTTGACCTTGGACCTGCCTCATCACTATGGCCTCACCTAGTGATCTGGTCTCTCAGCAGCTGGCCCCTGCTGCTCCCTGCAAGAAGGCCACCCTGGGCTGTATTAGCAAAAGTGTAGCCAGAATGCTGATGGCAATTACACCTACCTTTTCCACACTTGTGACAACAAATGTTAGATAGAAAACCATTGTTTTTTTGTTTTGTTTTGTCTTCACTTTTTTTAACCATGAGCATGATCAAATCCTGGAACAGGTTGCCAGAAAAGTTGTGAAACCTTTTCCTTGGAGAAATTCCAAATTTACTTGGGCAAGGACTTGAGCAACTTGATCTAATTGATCAAGCAATTGAACAACTTGATCCCTGCTGTGTGCAGGGAGTTGGACTAGATGACCTTGAAAGGACACTTGTAAATTAATTAGTCTATGATTACATGATTTTTAGGTCAATCCYGGGTCTCATTTGCTGTACAGAGGTCCTCTGAGGTCAACCTGAGATCCTAATACCTGCATGGGATCATTTCAGGTCAACCCAGCTCTCATGTCCTGAGAGGGATCATCCGGGGTCAACCTCAGAGCCAATTAGCTATGCAAGGGGTCATATAAGGTCAACCAGAGTTTTTATTTCATAGCAAGCAGGTCCTTTGAGGTCAATGTAAATCCAGCTAATTTCACAGGGTAATCTGAGGTCTACCTTTAGGTCCAATTACTTGCCCTGAGGTCATTTGAGGGGAAAAAGGCCCTCATATGATGTCCAGGGGTCATTTAAGTTCAACTTGAGATGCAGTTAGTTGCTAGAGATCACTTAAGATCAACAAAGTCCTTTTTTGGTGCCCAGAAGTCATCTGAGGTCAACCTGAGATCCACCTAGTGGCTGAGAGGTCATTTCAGGATAAATGAGCCTGCTTTTGCTGCCTGGGGTCATTCGAGATCAACATGACCAGTTACCTACCTGGGGTCATTTCAGGTCAGCTGCAGCCCTCATTTCCTTCTCAGGGGTTGAGGTCAGCTTGAGATCCAGTTAGAGGCCCAGTGGTCATTTGAGGTTAACACAGCTCTTGTTTGGTGTAAAGAGGTCATGTGAGGTAAATTTGGGAGCAAATTATTTGCACAGGGTCACTTGAGGTCACTCACAGTCCTTTTATCCCTGCTCACAAGGGTCATTTGAGGTCAACTGGAGGACCAATTAACCTATCCAGGAGTCATTTGAGGTCAACATGGAATCAAGATAGGTGCATGGGGACATCTGAGGTCAACCTGACTCTTGTTTGGTACTCAGAATCATCTGAAGTCAGCCTGAGATGCACTTACATGCACATGGGTTATCTAAGATTAATACTTCTCTCATTTGGAGGAGAGGGGTCATTTAAGGTCAAGTTGAGAGCCAGTTAGCGTTCATTTGCAATCAGTGCAGCCCTTGTTTGGTGCCCAGACGTCATTTAAGGTGAACCTGAGATCCAAATACTTGCCTTGGTGATCATTTGAGGTCAACCTACCCCTCATTTGGTGCTTGGGAGGTCATTAGAGGGCCTTCCCAGGGTCATGTGAGGCCTACCTTAAATCCAGTTAGCTGCACAGGGGTCATCTGCGGCCAACTCCAACTCTCATTTGTTGCTCTGAGGTTATTTGAGATTACCTGGACCTCATTTGCTTGCCTTGGTCAGCTGCCACAGGGTCCCTTAAGGTTAGACCCCCATCCTTTACTRTTTGATGAAAGCAGTTATTTGAGATCAACCTTGGGTCTTTTTTCCCTCCATTACTATCTTGCAGTCTTATCCTGCCTCTCCATTCTGCTAAGGGTTCCTCATGGGTCAACCTCAGTCCTTCTGTGCTCCTCAGAGACCGTAAGTGGTCATGTTCAGCTCTTGTCTTGTACTCTACAGCTATTTAACCTCAACTGCAGGTCTAATTTGATTGGGGTGTCACTTGAATTCAAATCCTTCTCTAACTGGGTGCAGGCTGGGATACTCTGTAGTCATCTTCCACCTTTATTCTGTCCAGTTGTCAGCTGAGTTCAGTCAGATCCAATCCTTTCACTTTGGTTCAGGTCACTGGTCATCTCAGCTGAAATCCATACTTTTTATTGTGGAAGAGGTTATGCAAGGTTAGCTATTAATCCAGGCTGCTACACAGACATTATCTGAGATTGAATATTCCTCTCATTTCCTGAGCAGGATTTCACAGACTGCCCCAGCTTCATTCTCTGGAGTATTGCAAGGTTAAGCTCAGTGTTGATTTCATGGACCATGTTTGTCCTAGTCCATGTACAATCCCAATTTGCTGTGCAGGCATTTTCAAAGGTCAGGTAATACTTTGATTTCACTGTAGGGGTCAACTGAGGAGAAGTATCTCTCTTTTTCATGATCAGGTAAGGCACTCTCCTCTTGAATCTGGGCCACCTGGGATGCAGTGTTGAACCTAATTCCCACCTCACCACCACACCACAGAATCAACCCCTGAGAAGCTGCTGAGACATCCAATTCCTAAAAGTTCAAGGAAGGAAATCCTTACTGAAAGCTGGGTGCTCAGGTGGGTACCACTGTGGACGTGTCATAGACTTTATTTCTTCTATAGTAATATTATGTTCATTCTGTCACTTTTTTTCCTAATCACAAGCATCAAATACCTGTCCACTGGTAGTGTATGCTGCCTGAATTTTTTACAGTAAATCCCCCAGCATTAGTAGTGGAACAGCCTATCCCCTTTCAACTTGTTTCAATATTAGATGCCTTACAAAAATGTGTTGCGTCTACACAGTGCACACAAATGCTCTGCATTTTAGTAGAGCTTGCCTCACTACAGATCACAGGAGCAAGCTGAAGTTGGCAGTATCTCAGCAGGATGAGAGTTCAGTCAGGAACAGCAGCAGAAAGACTCAGACATCAGAGACTCCTCTCTGCTCCTTACCCTCCCCTTCCTCCTTCTCCTCCTTTTTGCCAGCTGTGGGTATGTTGGACTGGCTGCATGATGTCAAAATCCAAGTCAAGTTTGTTCAATGACAACCTAAGAAATGGAAGGTTTCAGCCTTCTACCTAAATCCCTGACACTAAGAGCACAGCATATCTTTCTTTATGCAACATTCACTGTTTTTTTCAGGACGGGCTTTTTGTGCTTTTTTTGAATTTTTTYCCCTTAATCTTTAGCATTTTATCACAACTAAACGTAACAATCTAAATGAAACCAGTTTATTTTAAAACACTAGTTTATTTGCTCTGTCTGTGCAAACAGAACTAATGCCAGATAGGCAAATGAACAGAGCCTTGCAGCAGCTTATACACTATTCAAATATCAAATAGGAAAGTAGTTTTTGTTTGTTTTAGCTTGAGGTTTTCCTTCTCCAGCAATAATTACCATATATTAGGGGATCAAAGTGTGTTCCAGAATAATTCAAGACATAACAAGTACAGTAAAGAAAAGCTGAAAAGCAATAGCAGTTTTGGTAAAAAGTCTAGCAACAGGGAAAGTATTAACAACTCTGTGGTGCTCAAAGTTCATGTGAAGGCCAGTGTCACTGCAGATAGGCTTTTCTACATTTCTGGGAACCCCTTGTCAATCAAAAAGTGAGATAACCATTAGCATCAACATCCTAAGAATAGAGAACAGATGTAAAAAGTAGCTGATATAAAATAGTATCTTAAACAATGAAGTCAACAGAGTGCCATTAATCCATACCAGTTCTTTGTTTACACCAGTGGCCGCATAGTCATTTCGTATCACAGATCCAGGATTAGGATAAAATTAATACTGTCATATTAAAGTGATCATATTTGTTTTTCTTAAGAGCCTGCAACAGTGATTTGGTTTATTAACTACCAAGTTTTCTAAGACTCAAGTATGCATCTCAACTCTACTAAAAAAAATCCAAAGGTTACTGAACATCTAATAGTTTAAGTTGTACTCAGTAGGGAACATTATAAAGTATGTACTTTCTAGTTTTATGGGAAGAAATTTTTACTTACAGCACAAGTATATACAAATGCACCTGCTACAAGCCTACTGACTCAAGTATAGAAACTAATGTTACTATACTGTTAAAAAAAAAAATTCAGGAGAACTGAAAATCACATTATATATATAGAATTAATGTTTATTATCTTGAGATTAAAAATTCAAATAAAAATAAATCTGCATTATTTTCCATATATAACTTTCACCTGTTTTCCTCACAGCTTGGAAACATACTATTTTGTTCTATACCCATCAAGACCAGAAACATTTTTGAAAATGTGTTTTATTCTTTTGAAACAGGACGAAATAGATTGACAAAACCACACCAAATACAAATCCATTTCTAGAAAATAGAGATCTAATAACCCTTCTGTGTTTATTGCACCAACAATAAAGTCACCCTGAAAATGCCACAACTGACAAAAAGAAAGGAAAAAAGCTGTCCTGAGAATGAGGTTTGCAATGTCTGAATATTTCTTATATGTTTAAGCTAAATCTCCAACACCATATTTGCCAAAATCACATTTTGTTTTGAGCAATCTCAGCTGAATTCTTAAATAACCTTCTTTTAAGTTCACATTAAAATGTGAGTTTGTAAATTCTTTGGTTTCAAATTTTTTCAGAGCTTCTGCATCACCTACTGCCTTACTTTTTTCAGCAAAGTAAGCAGGGCTTTATTCTGAATCCACCAGAAGAATAAATTAAAAAAACTGAAATGTGCGTTCAAGCAAAAACAAACATTGAAAGTAATTATCAGAAAACTATGGCTTGACATGTAGGATTTTCTCTTCCACACTTCTTGTCATGGAACAAGCATGGAGCAGCTGAGCCCTATCCTGCAGATCTCTCATTCCACGTGCACTGTGGTTTTAATTTGAGTCTTACTGCTCTTCCCACTAAGGGCCACTGGTTTGGGTTTTTTTTTTTTCATTTTTTCAGCACGCCCAGCCTTCAATCTGTGGTCAGTATTTAGACATCAAGAAACAATTCAAAGAGAGTACAGAATCTGGAGCAAGAAAGACACCAAGATCTCAAAAGAAAAAGAAAATAAAACTTTTCAAATAATTTTCATTACTATTTATTACTGAACTATGACAAAGGTAGGAGTAAAAAAAGATTTTTACACAAATTAGCCAAACTTACAGTTTAGTGAAATGTAAAGCAGCCCTTCCAAAAAAGTGAAAAAATAAGGTGAGGCAAAATTAATTAGCACCCAGAATCACTGGAAATTTTCAACTTAGTATCTCCACACATGGAAAAATTAGTGTGCTGCTACAAGTATATAACAGAACAAATTCAAATGCATCCTTTTCTTGGTTCACTGCATTAATACTTGACACTGAGCAAAGTCAGACATAAAACATGTTTGTGTAAGTTGTATTTTATAACAGACAGTCATCTTGTGAGGACCCCTAATTTGAGGTGAAGGCAGTATGTACCTGGATGGGAACATTACAAAAAGGGATAAGATGAATCTGCACTGATATAAACACTGTACCAGTTCTTGCAAGCATTGCTATGAATTCAGAAGCCACTCACTCTTGAAGGCAACAGGATGGTTGTTAAGAAATGATAATCTGAAGTATGACTTAGTAATATCTTTCTTTGAAACACAAAAAGAAACAAATGGTGCTTAAACCCAATCTGCTGTGGGGCTTATTTTTTGTGCCTAATCTATAATTCCATCCTTTTGATGCAAGAATTTATGGCAATGAGTGAGGAAAACAACACTTTCAGGATAAGACTTAAATAGTCCTTAACTTTAAAGGCATATTGAAGTATCATTTAACTTAAGTGAATTTAAAGGCATGCTAAAAGTTAGATATCTTCCAGAGGAAGTTCTCTCTTTAAAGGATGGGACTAAGTACATCTCTTCCTAAAGACAAATTTTAAGAGAATACTCATTGGAAGTAGATCCACTATCTTATCAACAAAGGGATCAAAATCCACCAAAATTATGCAGAGATGCAATTAATCACTTTCACAGACAAGCAAAAACTTGCCAATATCTTGAACTGCTTCAAAAAAAAAAAGGGGGGGGGGCGATCATTTTGGCAAAATGAGTACAAACTAATACAAGAGAGGCATTATTTTCCATAAAAAGAATCTTACCAAAATGATTTAAAAAAGCAAGAAGTATCTCTTCAGGATGCTCTTACAAACTGAAGGCATCTCAAGCAAACATACAGCTTATGTCAGTGTCATAATCAATATCATAATCAATACAAAAACTGGGAACATGTAATTTCTAATTCTTATGTATACATAGACATTTTCTAAATATACCAAATGAATGATAAATCATCACAAGTAGTCCCCTTACACATCAAAAATGTACTATCAGTTGTGATGGATTATGATTTTGTTTTGTATTCAAGTATAAAATTTTCTGATGACTTGTATTTCAAGATTAAGTATTTCTCCTGTTAATACAAAAGTACAAATTTTYTTTAATGATAAAAGTGATCTCTAATACAATATAAGTTATATTAGAGATATTTACGCTGAGCAGTTCCTTTAGATCCTGATTCTACAAAGCAAATCGCATATACTAGATTTTTCTATATTGAGAAGTTCTACTGAAATCACAGGATATAAATAGAAACATAGGTGTATACTTTTGCAGCATCTGCATCCAACTTCACCACTGGTAGAAAAAAGTCCTGTGTACAGCCTGACAYTGACAATAAGCAGCTAAGTACTAARCAGAACATACTATTTTTTGTGCTTTTTCAAATCTTGGTTGCAATTTACAACTTAAAGAATTAAAAACATTCTGAAGCTAAAATATTTTAAAGAAAAACAGATCCTGGTTAAAAACGGAATCATGTGCAAGGCTGTTGTTTAGTTCATGTTTGTATTAAAGATGGTGGATTTTTCAGTTCCATCAACTCAAAATGGGAAAGGTCAGAGATACTTGTGGGTCCAACCCTTCATTGTTCGACTTTAATAAAGTCTTGGTATGTGAAAAGAATTCAAGATGAAGCTCCCATAAAATTTTGCAATCTACCTGTTATATCCTTGACTATTGTTTACTTCTCATACACTTTTGGCTTATCACTGCATCAAAATGAAAAATAAAGAGAGAGTAACTTTTCTGCAATTTCTTGGAGAGTCTCCTGTGCACAGGGCAAAAGTGAGCGTGGGGTTGAGTGGGCTCTGCATCTAAAAATGAATGGTTTATACATGTGTATACATTTAGTTTTTTTACTAAAGAGTGGAGAAAGAAACACTGAATCCCCTGTGGAAATATGTTGGTTGCAGTCATTTTCCTAAGCAAGCACACTTTGGCATCATTAACCACATTTCCCCAAAAAAGGCACTGATGGAACAGTTCACCCTGCTAAGGGGTGGCCTACTCCTGGCAATTTACTGAACAGTACCAGCAGGACCAGACTGAGAGCATGGGAGAGGGATAACTAGAGAGATGCTTTTGACTCCTTGCCGATAGAGTACGTAGAGGGCAGCGAGATGCTGCACACAGACGTCAACATTTTTTTCTTTCAGACTGACCTGCAGCATTGACAAGGGGGCGGTTTTCGAGCATGCAAACACGTGGACTCTGCTCACAACCGCGTGTTGTACTCCAAGGGCTCATCCCCACCATCAGCTCCTCCTGTCTCTGTTTCTCCTTCAAAGGCTGGACCAAACCTTTCCAGCATGTAGTCATTTCTTCTCAAATCTATGGCAAGAAAATAAATTCGATGACTCAAATAAAGAAACGTTTGAAAAACATGTGTTCCCAGAGCAGAGCATCCAGCCCTGCAGCTGGTGGCAGCCTGTTAGCTGCGTCCAGAAGCTCAGAATTGGCAATGGGGCAAACCAGAGCCAGAGGGATGAGAGCCCTGGAGAGGCCAAAAATGGTGTGATCTGATAGGAATGACCCATGTCTTGCTGTATTCATTCAGTTGATTTTCTCCTCTACAGTCTCTAGCTGCCATAGACACAAGTAATCCAAAAAAATAACACTACAGTTTCTGTTTCAGAATCAAACAGTAATTATTATTCCATGTAGCTACTTAGGGGAAGGAGCTTTCCTCTAGAAAAAATACGTAGGAGGAAATTCATCCAAAATAGCAACATATTTTGGCTTTGAGCATTTTAAACCTGCATCACAAAAAACAGGGGCACATTCTAACAAAGCTAACATGAACAACAGGCAATCTATTTAAGCAGGAAGAAAGGGCTGCAGTGGATAGGACCCTACCCAAGGGCCAAGAGAGCTGCAATGAGTTTTTCCCAGGCTAATGCATTGCTAGTTTTTACAGATTTCCTCAGATCTTTAGCTTCTCTTATTCTAAAAATTATTGCTTACGTTAACTGTATTGATTCTCCTGGAAAAATGATCCATCGCTTTGCACAGCAAAGGAAACAATTCAGGGTGTAGAAGCTAACATGCTGACTGCTAACATCAGACCTACATCATCAAATCATAACATGGTTGCTGGGCAAAAGAGTAAGGTGACAGAGAAATATTCTCCTATCCGCCTTCGCTCAGAAAGAATGTGCCAACTATATTTCAGTGTTCATCAGTTCATCAACTCAGTAGAATTTCAGTTCCTGTCTTTCTATCATACTTCAGTCTTCATTATCTTTCATTCAAAAAGTTAGAGATTAAAAATTAATCTTTATTTTGCATACCAGGAAGTTTCAGCTTCCTGCAGCAAGAGTTACAACGGTGCTTTGCAGTGAAGTTTCTTATTGCATCTTCTCCTAGGTTCGCTGGTCCAAATACCATTTTTCCAGATCTGAAAGAAATAATATAAAATAATCAATGAACCCAAAACAAAGCAATTCCAGTATAAAAGGGGAAGAATGTAAGGTTCTAGAAGTAAAGTTCAAAGGCAAATATCTTTATTTTTCTTCAGATTAAAGAGAAATTGTCTCAAGGGTAACTTGTCAGCGGGGTGATGATATTTTCTATTTATTAAATCAGAGTTAAGTTAGCCCTTTGTTTAAAGATAATCAAACCTCAGGGTCCATAACGAGTTTCTTAGCTCAAGGACAAGAAAACTGCCAATTCTGGTAAAGCATTAGCCTAGATATATACCCCACACCTATTTTATCCAGTACTGCATCTCAGAGATGCAGCATAGCCAGGCTGTGACCTGCTCTGGAGAGATACAGGGCAGAACCAGCAGTTCCCACTGAAATGCTTAGCGGAAATTTGGGCATAGTAGCATTCAGAGAGCATATGCCAGAACCTGAATGACTCTGTTGGAAATGTTGTCCATTCTCATCAAGCAACTGGCTTGGTTTTGGTTTTGATAGTGGACATCTGGGAACAAACCAGAGCTAGCAAAGAGGTGAAATTCAGCAGAACTTTTGCTTCATTTAAGAACAGAAAGCCATGTTCCCCAAAGGAAGCAGAGCCCTAGTCATATCAATATGCAGCACAGAAAAAGAATATAGTTCACTGCTGGCAAGCAAGGCTTTAAAATTTATTGGCTTCTTTCTGTGCTCGTTTCTGTGTGTCTGCACTCTGGCCAATTCAGCAACATTACTAAGGGATCCATTTGTGAATGCGTATTGCATATTCTGGATGAAGCCAACACAATTACAAACAGAAGCAGGCTATACCCAGACATGTATTAAAAGTACCACATAATTATAACAGATTCTTAATGTAGTCGGAAAGATCAGTGTTCATTAATTTTAATATTGCTCCACCATTGTTTTCAAGAATTTAATTGACATTCTAGACATCACGGAACACAGCACACAAGAAACGCTTCCAAAGAAACTTTATGAAAGCTAATATTTTATTTTAATGATATGCAGAGTGGAAACAACACATTTTAAAATCTGAAATCAATTATAGCTCTGAGAAGCTATAGAAAAAGATTTTAACTCTCTCAAATCTTCCTGTAATCCACACTCAAAAGATACATTATATCTAAGGAGAACAGTTTGCAAACATGACAAGTTCTCCCCTTTCACATGGGAGAAGTGCAATGATTAGCCAAAACTCATATTGAAAGCTTAATATCTGTCTAATTTCTGGCAGACAGTAAATAGTGTCTGTCTCCTGGTTCTTTCAAGCACAAGTCTAATCAACCTTTACTGCAGATTAGTGCATCAAAACAGATAAGAAGTGGGATATTACTTAAGTGCCATATATACACTTTAAATGACACAATCCTGCATAGTCATTTCTAGCCTTTGGTCTAACCTGGTAAAATGACAGTTAGAATAGAATAAACAAATATTTGCTTGAGCAGGTATAGGAAACCTAACTACTAAGCTACAGAACCGCTCTGATATTCCTTCTTCGATTATTCCATGCAAAGTGCAGCAAATGCCACAGAAAGACAGGCAATTTTCCCATGTTGTTGTGGGACAGGGATCTAACCAGGGATACTGTCTGCAACATATATGAAGTAATCCTTCCTCTCTACCTGGCACTGGTTATGGTTCAAGAGGAGTTTCAATTCAATATTCAATTCAATATTCAATTTTGGAAACTTATTTCAAGAAAGATGGGGATAAATTAGGGAATTAACAAGAATGACCAGCAGTCTAGAAATCAGGACATATACAAAAACTTGAGGGGGTAGCCTAGAAACAGAAGAAAGAAATTGAAGAAGAACACAGGAACTGTTTGAAATTGATTGAAGATTTGTCCTCTCTGTCAACAGAGAAATGTTTCAAGTGGAAAATCAGGAAAAACTTTTTAATAGTAAGGATAGCGCAGTATTGAAAACAGATATTTTGTGAAGGTTTTAGGACCACCATCCCTGGAAGTCCTCAAGAGCTGGCCATATAGGACCTGTAAGGCCTGACACAGGAATGACTTGGTGCAGAAAAAGAATCAGCTGAGTCCTTAAGGTCCCTTCTAACCTTATACACATTCTACAAATGAGGTTACTCTCCTGGTTATTCATGGTCTCTCCAATGAGAGAAAATTACACACTGTTGCCTTCCTGCATCCTGAGCAGGTACATTTATACGAGCTACCAAATTAAAAAAAAAAAAAAAAAAAAAGCCCATTCCTCCTTTTGTGCAGATCCTTATCTAACAGTAAATGCTCTAATAAGAAATGCTCAATAAATGCCTACCAGATTGGGCCTGTCTGTCTGTCAGGGATATATTAATATATAGTGTGTTGGTGCAGAGTTCTCCTCACAATCAAGACAGAGCTGCGAATGCTCAAAGCAAAAAATGAGGCATCTACAAAACTTTGTTGATGGAAGGTGGGAACTTCATAGCAATGGACGGTAGGGACTTCATGCATCCACCTTTCTCAGGGCGCACCCAAGCTATTTCACCTATATCTTTTTGCAAACTGAGCGTCCAGTTCTGCTGTTTCAGTTTTGCAGGTTTCTAGGCTAGCAGCATAGTTCATGCAGAGGTTTTTTTCTATTGGCAGCATTTCAACTGTCATTGTTTGGCTGAAATTGCACAGCTTAGTATAACTTCAAAACATATGCTAAATGAGCAGCTTGAGGGGACAAGGTCTCCACTCATTGCTACGACCTTCAGCCCATCACTGTCTGCTTGAGAGCTTTAAAAAGGGAGAATGAAAGATCTAGCACCTCTGACTCCTCCTTTTCACATGTTTGTAATGAGTTTTTTGCCTGCTAGGGCCCTTTTCTTCACCTCTCTCAGCAGGCCTAATGCATCAGTTCTTTCTAATTTGAAACTTGGCCCACAATTCTCATCATCTGCTCTACAGACATCCTGCACCTTGCATCTGTGAAAGCTTTACCAGCACAGACTTTGTTGTGGATTTGGCAAGTGCTACACACTGAAAAGAGTATTACTTATGAAGCAAGTCTTCCCAACGTTTGGGCAGTACAGGAGTCTGCAGGGATTGCAATGTGTCATGACCCTGCTGCTGTACCTTGACTACTTCTGCTTTTACAGGAAATCTTTTGGTGAACATTTTACCTGCATCTTTTTTTCCCACTTCATTCATCCTATGAACTGTACATGACCAGATCTTCAATCAGTATTAAATATCCATGAAGTCGCACTGATTTACACCAGCCTGGGATCTGTCTGAGCCTCTACAGCATCAGGCATACTTTCCAAGCAGATCTGTTATTTTTATCTTGGTACTATATATAAAACCAAGATATAATGCCTCACTATCACAGATATAGAGGTCACATTTTGCCTTTAAAAACTCCATTCCAAGACGGCATGTGGAATGCGTGAAAGAAAAGACTTATTACAAGATAATGACATGAGCTACTAAATCAATGGAATTACAGAAACAAAACATAAATAATGTAATTACAAGTAGTGCTAAAATTTGTATCAGCTCTGTCAGTCAGATGTCATCTACTCTCTTCCAGGCTTCTAAGAGAATGTGAGCTCAAAGCAACTTTTGAGGCAGCACACAGGTTTTGATGAAGTATGTTATTTACAAATGAAAACATAAAACAGATCTTGATACTGCTAGAAACGTTTCCCCTGTGACGGAGTGAAGGTTAGAGCAAAGAATGTGCATTTACATTATTATTATTTTAGAAAGAGTGTCTTAGAATTGGGTATCTGCTAGTTCCTTACAGAATCCATCTGCAGTTTCACTGTCTTATTCCTTCAGATCCCTGAATCAAAACAATATAGTTTCACAACTTACTGTTCTGAAGATTTCCCAGAACATAAGAAAATCAAGCTGGTTTGATTAATTAATCAACATTTGCTCTTTAACTAAGACTTGACTGTACTGCAGATGATAGAAACAAAACAACAAGAAGTTTTGAAAAAAGAATCTGCAGGATCAAATTTTAGTAAGCATGACAAAATTATTTAATGACAAAAATAATCCAGAAGGATGCTAACAAACACACCCTTCAAGATAACATGGGTAAATATTATTCCTATTTTAGAGAGGATAAGCTGAGTTGCCATGAGAATTACCATGGTCCAATGATTGTGGCCACAGTCTTCAGTAATAACTCACCAACAATTTATTTAGGTTACATATTGCTTCCACTGAAGTAAAAAATCCACTTGAATAGCAGTGAGCCAGACCTTTATTCATCTGTAGCAATACTTTAAAAATGTTTACTCAGATCTATGCGGTGAACAACTATATAATTGATCTCTCTGCCTCTCTCTCCTAAGCTGTCCTTGTGCTTCTGTCAAGATCCTATGACCTACTTAGGGCAAAGACATTGTCACTGTGAAGTGTTCAGCATATTTTTGATGTTGCTTTCAGAATAAATATTATATGGCCAACACACCTGCATTCATAATTAAACATTCATGCAACATTAATACAGTCATTTATTACTAATCTGATTAATGAAATATTAACAATGGTTCCAGAACTAAGAGCTTGCTTCCAAAATGGACTTGTTGTGAGTTCCGAGCAAGTCATCTAGTATTTCTACCATTAATTCCTCCTTGCATTAAATCAGATTATTCACATTTATATCTTCTTTCCTGTTCAGCTGAGAAACCCCTTTTATCAGATGACACGATCTTAGCGAGGGGGAGCCCAGCTGAGCACACACCAGCTGGCAAGACATGTGGGTCTAGGAAGACCCCTCATAGAGGAGCACCCTACAGGGTAGCATTCCTCGATGTCATGGCCTCTCCTCTGCTCCATATCTGATCTGCAGGTCAGCTCAKAGCAACACGATTGAGGAGAAGCTCACAGCCCTGTCTCAGAGAGCCTCAGGCACACGGTCACAGGGAGGGAAAGGGGCCATGGCAAGTCATGAAGGGCAAGGAGGCATGGCCAGGGGTGTATCCAGGAGCCAGCTGTGTTTGTCGCATACTCTAGAAGTGAGAATCAGTGGGACTGTTTTACTTATTGCACACAGCTGCGACCTCTGCCTAGATACTAGCCCTGATTCTGCAATTTAATGCATGAAGGCAGACTACTACTTCTGTGCAGTGTCGCTGATTTTTGTGACCTGCAGTGCATGATTAAATATCTCCTTGTCATGGCTCTAAGTCTGTAAGGTGCAGTAGGCTTAAATGCACCATTAGAACCTACTGGAAAGATCAGAAATCCAGAGCCTTACGTGTATGGCCCTCTCCTCACCTCCTTAGGCCATGTGGCCCTATATACTCAGTGAAGCAGCACTCCACCAGGTGGGGGAAACAGAACTACATTAAAGTCACTAATGAACTCCTTAGGTGCATATTTACTAAGAGAGTTATGGAGTTCAGTCTCCCACTCCTGCTCTCCCTGGAAAACTCATGCGCTCCCAGCACAGCAACGTAAGACTCTCCCCACCTTTCATATACCTCTCACCAGATGTGGGAGCTGGGGCACATGCAGCTCCCCAAATCCAAAATATATTGAATGTTGCAGAATGTCTGAAGTGAATGATAATTTCATCAGAGAGAAACTTACTTCTTGTCTTCAGGTTTAATCACAGATGGATCGGTAAGGTTTTCCCCAACACCTACAATAAAATCAACAGCGTGTGTTATAATGGACAGTAGTAACACTCTCACAACCTGGTACTTAAAAATATGTAATTATCCATTTTCTTTGTAGATCATAAAATGTCACAGTTAGAGTTGTCAGGAGTTAAAAAGAACATGATAATACTACAAAAAAACTGTTAACTACAGGCAAATATTTAGAGTTCTCATTATAGTCCTGACTTCAGCTGCTTTGTGGTTTATTTCTGTGCAGACTGAAGACTTATGCAAGTAATTGTAACCACTAAAAATTATGCTGAAGCTGAAATAACTAAGTAAAATGTAACCAAGACTAACACTTTTATTTAAGTTGGAATAGAGTTATTAATCAGGTGTAAATTCCTACTGATTTCAATGGATCTACTCCAGATATAGGTTCTCCTCAAAGTACAAAGCATGAGACATAACTCATTATTCAGCCATATTATGAGCAAATGTTTAGATCTGTTATCCTTTTCTCTTCTGAGTGGTCACAGAAGTGGATTAAATATGCAACTGCAGTGAATGCTTATACATATTTTGCAGTTCGCCCCAAACTGATGGCATACTTCCATTTTACCAGAAAACTCTTTCCTTTTATGTGGGGAAATGATTGTTTTTCGACTAAAGAATGAAGTCTATGAGCATATGATATGCAATTATTTTTATTTCCATAGGCCACTGATGATGAGCTTATGTTCTGCAATGGACACCAGTAAAGATTGTGGAAACAGCATTTTGTAACTGCAATACTCCCAAATCCACTCCTTTCAATAAGGGTCATTTCAGTTGAGGCAAATTAGACAAAATACAGTGTATGTGTATAAGATGGTTATAGTATAATATAATAACTTTTGTTTGAAAGAGATTAGTCCTATTAAAACTCCAAGAGGAGCAGCTTTGGACTTTTCCTAAACTCCAGATTAGAGAACAAGGGGTCTACTACAAGATAAACATGAGAGCAAAACTAGAGCAGATGCAAAAGAAGTCTGCAAAGATTTTAGTCCATTTCCTGTTTGAGATGAAAACTGAAGTCCAGTCTTGATGTGATTTACACAGATGTTTAACTTTTCCACATTTGAGCCAACACAGTTGGTCTGGAACTGTCAGGAGTTGTACAATAAACCCAAGCAAATTTAAGACAAATTCCAGCAAGCTATGGTGAAGACACACTTACTTTTTCTGCATTTTTTAAATGTGCAGCTACAACCAAATGAAGGCAAGGATAGAATTATAGGTTTATTTTGCATAATAAGCATGTCTTTTTGTAATTCACAGCTTCTGAATGCTGTAAAATGTAAATATGTTAAGTCTCTGTCTACTCATACACATTTCCCTTGACAGAAATGACAAACAATGGTGTTTATACTGTTTGATGGGTGCTGTTCATCTTCTGAACATTGTCAACTGTTTTATCTCTTTAAAATATGCCATGTTCCCACTTACACATGTACTGTAAAGAGATCACATGCTCTTTGAAGGAGCCACCAGACTTTGCGAATAGTATTCAGGTTTGCAGCTTATGTAAACTGCTTACAGATTTATTAATAAGAAAAATAAAAAAAAACAGATAATAGTTCTCAGTATTCTGACAGATACACACACATACATATACACGCAGTTGTGCATATATAATATACAAGGGTACACTTGAACCTATGTATTACCTATATATCTTAATATATATATAAATACTTTAACTGTGGAGTGGTTTTTTGGAGCTGGTTGAAATGTTCCTGCATGCTTTAACTGCCTGCTACTTGTCCGTGCTGCCTAGATGTATTGGAGGCCACATTATTTTCCCGTTACACCTACATTAATCCAACATGGCTCTGTGAATGCTCATTTACCAATGTCACACGAAAGACATCCAGGGGTTGCTTGAGATTTTCCACTATGTGAGTGAGAAGCGAATTTCGCCCATTCCTCAGTATTAAATTCTCTTTTGAGAGAAGTGCTTTCTTTGGGTTTCGTGATAAAGCGGTTCCATGCTAGCAGTTACCTTGCAAATCCAGGACAAGGAGTTCCCCACGGGTATACACATAGGTCCAATGGGAGAAGGCCAGCATCACCTCTTCCAGCAAGCTGCTGGGAGTGATCTCGTCTCCGTTGTTGTTGTTGTATTTCCGAAACTCGCCAGTCATGTACTTCTCAATGGTCAGCCACTGGTTGGCTGAATGGCAGTAGATGAGGAAAACTTCCAGGAACCTGCAGATATAAATGCCATCTATCAGGAGTTGGCACGGTAACGAACATCCTCACAGTTAGAGCACAGCATGATGCAAAGCAAATATACCAAAAAGGCGGGCATGCCTTCCCTGGCTGGAGCATTTTCAACAGCAGGAGGTAACAAATGATAGATATCAGAAAAGCCTTCTGGGTTTGATAACACTCAGAACAAAGCACTTCCTCAGAAGCTATAGTTTATGGACAAACAACAAAATCTGATTTACTTCAGCCAGCCTATAAACTGGCTATATGAATTCTCTTATGTTAATTGAATAAAAAGCAATTCTTGCTCAAGGGCTAAGGAACAGCATCACCAAGAAGTTTATTTTGCCATCAGATCTACCTATAAAGACAAAGTTCAGAGCTACTTACCTTCCTCTTAAAAGGTTGATAATATTATTTTGGCAAGTGGAAGCAGTTATATAAACTATTCACTATCCATGATAATTGACTCAAACCATTATATACAAAACTCAGTGGAATCACTAGAAAAATCATGTGAAAGAGTAGTCAGTGACTAAGTTTTCTGTCAGATGTCTCCCTTTTCCCCCCATCTTCTGCAGAGGGAAAGAAACAAACTTCTGTCTGTAGTGCTATAATGGGAAACTACTGTGCTCCTACCTGGGAAATTATGGCTTCCATTCAAATGGGAAGAGAGGGGAAGCAAGGCTTCTTGGAAACGAATCCCTCAAAAACATCCATTAAAACACATCTCACTGTATCCCAAAATCTTCAGTACTAGTACTGAAGACAGAAAGTACCAAACCAGTCTGTACCATCTCTCTTAAAGAAGAAAATAGGTAATTAAAGTGAATATCTTTAAACAATTGCTTAATGAGGAGGAGAAATGAGGAATTCCAGCTTCCAGTGGATTATTGTCCTAAATTCTCTCACCCCTTTTCACCTTCTGTGACATCCGTACCAGGCAACACATGCTGCGCCTTAAGCACATATCAGTTGGCCATCCACTGAGCAGGCGTTGTTCAGCCAACTAATTGCTACCAACGCAAACGCATAACAGCTCAGTTCATCTTGCTTGTTCCCAAACAGTGACTTGAATTTGGGGTCTCTCTTTCTTCACTATTTTGCTGTCAAATCCATGCCCACTAAGACAAGGGAAAGTATGTTATCAAAGTAGGATTGTTCCATTTCAGTAGAGCAGATTTAAAAAGAGACAATTCTAGAGACAGTTTATGGGAACGGGAGAGAAAAAGGTAACCAGCAGGAAAGTGTCTACTGATACAGGTAAGAAATACAGGTCCTAGCACTTTTTAAGCCAGATCTCCTTATCTCCCCTAAAGATGTGATTAAGTTCTCATAATGTGAAAAGACATTTTACCCTGATGAAATTTTCAAGTCTTTTATGAGCTGAAGGCCCAATGTTTCTTATCATGGTCTATAAAGTCCCTTGCAAAAGAAACAGCAAAACTTTATTGTAAGTACTCAATACCCAAATTATGATCTGTTTTACCAAATGAATACAGACATGTATGAACATATTCAAAATATGGTGATATAAGGGATGCTTTAGAAATAGACTGTGTGCAGGGCAATGGCTTGCTTCTCCAAATGTACATATTTTAGTTTAATCAGCTCCTAATCAAAAGCTTTATCATTATTCAAATAATATGAAAGACATGGATATTTCTCTCTCATATATTATAAACATATATATACACATATATGTATACAAATATATGATTGAAATGCACTTAAAAGGCATTATCAGTCTGCTTTGGCTAATGCCAACCCTCTAATACACCAAATTTCCCCACCCACTTCCTCAGATATCTTCCCTTCTTCAGCCACATACTCAAATATTATCTACCAGATAATTCCTCCTGTAAAAACACAGGCATCAGAAAACAGACTTCGAGAAACAGGCAATAAACCTTATTTTTGTAAGTCACTTGCTGAAAACTTCTTTTCAGTAAGTCTCTTGTTTAAGCCACCGCCATTACTGTTATCTTCCATTCTGATTTATCTCTATGAACCTAGGTATATAACAAGACTGTCTAAGGAGCAGCTATTTCGACCCACTGTGGAAAGGAGGCTGTGTTAAATCTGAGATAGAGCTGAGAGGAGAAACCTGATACTTAAAGACAGTTTTCCTACCTTGGAGTATATGGAATGGTATGAGGCTTCACTTGATTGAAGGTATAGATTAACTTCTGGGCAGCCCTTTGCTGTTGTATCTCCTAAATAAAAGCATACTAGAAACATTACTCACACGCTATCATGTAGAAAGATAGCATGAATTGCCAAAAAACAAAAAAGAATTCAGCTGATTGTTTGCATATTGTGTACAAATGGGAGATAGATATTCTTCAAAATCATTTTCCTTTCCAAAGAGTAATATCAAACCACAGGTCAAGCATGCTGAAGGCATTACCAGTATAACCAGTATAACTTTTAAGACATGTCAAACTAGACCAGGCAGCGTCTCTTAAGGTTTGAACTCACCCTCAGGCAGAGATGTAGCACTGTGCCATCATGAAAGATCTTTTGCCAGGTCTGAACCACCTCTGGCAGAAAAGATTTCACAATAAAGACTTGTCCCAACTTTAATACATCATTCTCAGACCAAGTACAAACGACTTTCATGGCTCTCCGCAGACCCCCATCCATCTCCTCCCGCGATAAGACTTGGATCATTGCAGCGATACCACGCTGGGACCAAGAAGACATGCTTTTGTCGAGGTTCATAGGTGAACTCTCTTCTAGCCGATAGACCGTCACTTCTTCTCCAGCTGAAAATACAGAGTTTTGTTGGTAAAACTCACCCATCACAGAAGCAGGAGATAATTGCATTTTGATTTGGCATCTTAAAACCACATACCACTTCACAGTCCTGTGTAAGCCACACTTGAAGAGCGAGCTTTTTTATCATTATTGTTCATTTGTATGAAAACCACCCATATCCAAATTTACACTGCTTATTATATATATTCCACTTAAGATCTACTGTGATAACATAAGCTCCAAAGAGCTCGTATCAAGCCTCTAAACAGAGATCAATTTAAGAACTCATGCACTCTTCCACATGTRCAAATCCCTTTGATATTCTGGTCTATGTAAAACAGTCTCCTCTGCCATAGTTTTTAAGTATTTAAGGATGACTGGACTTTAAAAATACATGTTTTTAAAGGTTTATCATTTTATCTCCACTGGATGAACTTAAATCTAAGTATCCTTAGTATGGCTCCCTTTGTTTCTTCGTTTATGTGGAAGAAAAATGTTTATTAAGACTTGTTTTAAGTTAATCATGATTGATGGAACACACACAGTACTGTAATTGTGCTTAATTAAACAAACTAGTAAAGAAGTCAAACAAGTAGATAAATATGTTATCTACTCCAAAATTAAAGGCCTGGAGATTGCCACGTTCTTCAGCAGTCAGCTGAGTTATGTCAAAAGTAATGATTTGGCCATGATGAGCAAGGGAAGTTAGAATCCGAACTGAAAAGGGCACAATCTTTCCTTGGTATTTAAAGTTCTGTCTTAGAGAGCAATCCAAGGAGAACAAGTTAAAGCAAATGAACAGAAAGTTTTCAGTTTGCCATTTTAAAATAAGATTTGTCTTTTTCCCAGAAATTCCAGTGTTACTTGTAGTGCACAAAATTTCAGAAGTTCTGCTCCCACTAACAACACTCTTCTGAAAGCAGAACAAATCTGGTGAGCTTTAATTCAGTGACAGTCTGTCTCCCTATGTAGCTGTAATAGCATTCCTCTCTTGCAGTGCAAGTGGAACACCTTCCTGTTGCCATCATCTGTAAGCTACTTTCTGTAAGCAGAAAGTAGACTTTTTTTAAACCTGGCTCTCCTTCTTGTAACTCACATTATTTGCAATGTTAATTCATAAGAAATAGGTATTCACTGGCAAGTGTGACGAGGTAACTGCATCTGCTAGTGGCAAAGAATGGCATAAGAAAAGACAAACTGGATCCAGAGAGAAATAAGTAGATTTCTACCCCCAAGTCATCAGTTAGCACAAATGTAGGTCCTGCTTAACGTGAGACTTTAATGTTAATTTAAAATAAAGCAATGGAAAGCGACATAAAAATAAGACACTTGAACAAGGATATAAAAACCAGGTACATTTCTTAGCGTTATATCAATTCTTCATTTTATTATCTTTTGATAATTTGATACCTAAAAAGGTGTCTCCCAGGATCTTCAGAGATTTGAATGTTCAGTATGCTCATAGCTGTATTAATTATCTGCAGTAATCAGCTTCCAAGAAATCCTATGAAGTATCGGCAATTAGCTGCTGTGAGACAAAATATTCTACCCACTGAAAAAAAGGTTCCTAGATCTCAAGTGTCTAGACGCAGAGCTCCTGCTGCTGTAAGCCAATACAGCACACTAATTTCAAATCTCTTCCAAATGATCACATGTATTACTCCCTGCCATTCTTCAATTGCAGCACAGTTCTATTTTCCTTGGCAAATTACAAGGCTTCTGCACCAGGTACAGGAGTACTGCCCTTTCAGCCAGCATCTGGTTTTCCTCTTGAGATGTCCTGCACATATAATGTGCGCGCGCGCGCACGTGTGTGTGTGTGTGTTTGTGTGAGAGAATATAAATATATATTACATTATATCACATTAATAGGGGAATCTTATTGCTGTCTGCAACTAACTAATGAGAGGTTATAGAGAAGATGAAGCTAAACTCTTCTCAAAGGTGCACAGTAATCACATGAGTGCCAACAGACCCAACCTGTGACAAGGGAAACTCAAATTAATATTATGAAAAAAAAAATTCCCAGTGAAGGTAGTCAAATACTGGAACAGGTTGTCCAGAGAAGCTGTGGAATCCCTGTTCACAGAGATATTCAAAATTGAACTGGACAAACTCTCAGCAACTCAATCTAAATTGGCCGTACAGGGAGCTGAACTAGATGACCTCCAGAATTCCCTCCTAACCTAAATTATTCTGACTCTATCCCAGTTCATTTCTTTTAGAAAAGAATTTTAATTTAATTTACTGAAATTAATCCAATGTCACTAATGCAGTCTTTAAAAAAAAAAATCATGGATAAAGCAGAAAACAACCAGAAAGTTGCTACTCACCAAAGAGCTGGACTGGTGTAAACGGTATGGTGTGAGCAAGTCTCATTAAGTTGTTTCTTTCAACAGCTGCAAACAAGACAGATATCTCTACTGTACTGAGTAAACATCAACCTGGCTGAGTTTCAAAAACATCCGACATTGCTTTATTGCAGCATACAAAGCCAAGTAAACTGCAACATGATCCTAGTCAGCATTTTAGAAATTCTACCCAGCCAGCAGCATCCTTTCGTACACCCAAGGTATCTCACAAGCATCAACTGCCACTGTTTTCCCTGTTCCCAGAAAATGGGTTGTGCTCCTTGCCTCTCTGGGACTGGCCCCTTGCACCCTGGTGAGAAGAGCTCCTTCTGCCATGCTTCATCCTCCCCTTCCACTAAGGGCTGCGGCTGCTGCTTCCTCCTCCTGCCAGCTCCAGGGTAGCAATATTCGAATTGTGCTAAGATGATGTACTGGCCCCAGCTGCCCTTGCTGGCCGTCTCTGTCAGGCTCAGAAGTGCCTGGGGTTTTAGCAAGGCACTGCAGGGAAATCCAAGATCGCCCTGCACAGAGTGCAGCTTCTTCATCTGGTCTCCGTGCCAGACCACACCAGTAGCATTATTATCCCACCCGAATTGGGGGCCTATTTCTCAGATAAACACCTTCAGAACTCCTCAGCCCCAACCAAATGTTTATGGATTTGTCTTCATAATGTGTAGGATATCAGGAAGCAGGAGAAGGTGTCAGATAAGCCTCAAAGGGGTTAAGATTAAAATAAGGAGGCAACCAAGGTGCTACAATGCTGGGCACCTAATTTCCCTATCGGATGGCTGAGGGCACAACTAGCGTCCAAAGCAGGAAGCAACCCATAGCTGAGCTCTGTTTCTCTGCAGAGCAACCAAATAGTCCTGACTGCAAACTCTTCTGGAGTTTGGGTAGTCCCTGTCCTTCTTTTCAAAACTACTTCCTTGAGCAGAAAGGAATTAGAGATTGAGTAGCCCAGATGGAGAGAGCAAGGGGGACCATGACTCTCCAATCCATGAATTAGGGTCCTCAGCTGAGAAGACTGGTGTTCCAGACTCTGATTCAAGGCTTGTTTACAATCTCTATATTCCAAATTTGACAGAGGTTGGTTAACATGCCTAAATAGTCCTTCAAGCATGGACTAAAAAACCAGGGTTGTCCTTTGAAGCCTTGGGAGGAACATGCTCTAGTCAGTAAATTACTGCATACTAGGGAAAAGGAAGTGAACAAGGGGACCCCATCTACGTTCCCCTCCCGCCAGGCTTCACAAGAAAGCTGTGAGACCACTGCTATCCGTCAGACCAGGCCAGGACTCACTCCAGACCCTTAAGAAGCGATGTGAAGTAGACTTGCACAAGCCACTAAACTCAGGGCAAAAGTCAAGTTCTTTTGGGTATGCAGAGAGGCAGAACTGTAGCTGCCTGTGAAACGTTATAGCAAAAATAAAGCATATTTTTAATATAAGTGGTATATAGTGCAGGATTTTAGGACAAAAGTTTTGGGCTTAGCTGATTAAATTCTATCCCAGTCTTTTTGAGAAACGAAAACCTATACCAGAAACCTCCCAAAGCCTTTATTTTGTCAGCTCACAATGGAAACGATCCTCATCTATGCTAAAAATCCTAACTAATCTAAAAGAGCATGCATGAATAGAACTCAATTCATCATTGCAGCAATCCCACCAAGTGAGAGAAATTACTCCTGTACACTGACTACAAACGAGGAGGTGTTATTCACAGTGAAAATAGCGTAGTTTTTTGAACTTCAGGTGGCTGCTAACGCTTCTGGTTTACCCTAGGCTTCCCTTGAAAGGAGCCCAAGTCATGCAGGCAATAGAGACATCTACTGGCAAGCTCTGCACAGTTCTCCTCTGGGAAAAACAAAAATTCAGTTTCCTTTGGAGGAAACTCTGCACATACTCAAGGACAGTGGGCAATTAGTATCCAAATGATTTATTCCCTGCCTGACTTCCATGAGTTCATAGGTTCTCCATTCATAAACACAGATTAAGTAGTACAGGACAAATAAATCAAAGAAGCCAACTCCAGAAAGCATGAAGGAGGTGTGAGGGGAAGCAACAGCTATAAACAAATGAGTGCATCTCCCACCCCCACAGGAATCAGAGCTCCCTTCCTTCTTTCCACTGGTATTTTGAAAGCTCTTATGTACATTCTGCCCAGGATTTGCCAAAAATACCTGAAATGGAGCAATTAGCAGCAAGAAAATAATTCACAATTTCCTCAGTGCCGTGTTGGGCATGAATTAATAAACAACCTTCTTTGCAATGGGCAATTGTGCAACTCTTCAAAGTGAAAATCACAAAGGATGACAGAGAAAGGAGTAATGCTCTTTTTAATTTGTTAAATTACTCAGCTATCATTCTGATGCCTCCTGCTTACCTGAGTAATGATGGTGCAGATCTTGAGATGTTTTCAAGCAGGCGAAGATATCTGAAATAATGTTTAAAGGATCATTACGTTAATTATTATAGCAGAGATAAATGCATGATTTCGAATTCCTTCCATTCCAGAGTTTGTCATGAAACAGATTAATCAGAATTACTGCCTGAGCATTCTGAAGAGAGAATTACTAATAGGCTTTAACTATGTTATAATATACAGTATATTGGCACATCTCATCATCAATGTAATATAAGCAGATGACTTATTTATTCAGGGAAATGGTGAGAAACTAGTGATATTAACCTCAAGGACATGTAGTTTTTCTGAGCAAATTACACCTCTGGGATATTAAAAGCACTTTGCTGTCCATCATGCTTCACAGCCTCCCAAAGGCATGATTTTTCCAACTTCATCCTCAGTCATTAAGCATTCCATTAACTATACTATCACACCAAAGTTATAATAATAGTGGCCCATTGACCCATGACATCTAAAATGCTGTTAAAATATAAACAGGCAAATAATCTGTGTGGTTACATGATGTTAAAGAGGCACGGCCAGATCAAATTTGGTCCAAAAAGCTTTGTTTTTATAAAAAGCCATTTTATAATAAAACCAAGATTAATGAACATGTTTCCATTAATTAGACAAAATTACTTTTTTCTGTTGGAAAATAAGCCTTCAAAATGCCAGATTTCAAAAAACATGTACACTGTGCTACTTTTAATTCTGAAAAATGAGGTTATTAAAACTGAATCTCATTAAACTATTTGGACATTATGCTTTTCTTGCTGCCCTTTTTTTTTTTTTTTTTTGCTTAGATTC
>NW_020450914.1:131294-167342 GCF_003343035.1 Apteryx rowi | reverse complement strand
GGAAGGATCGGCATTTCCGGTGAGTGCCCTTGGCCGGTGATTCAAGATCCCTTTTGCCCTCTTTCATGCCAGGCTCAACCAGTATCATAGCATTGCACACCAAGTGGAACAGCTAGCACGAAAAGAGAATCAGTCCTTCTGAGGATGGGAAAAGTGTTTTTTAATGAAAGCAGTGGTGCCATAACCGCTGGGCTCTGGAGAGTAGGCCCCGTGGACCTGCGCTCACGGCAGTGGGTTTCAGTACTGCAGCCTTTTGGGCACAGCTCGAGCAGAGAGAGCAGCACGTACAGGGGGAGTGAGGAGGAGGGTGCCCCCTTTCCACACCTCAGCCAGCCTTAAACAAGGGGTAGATACCCAGCTGCACAGCCCGTTACAGCTGTGTGGCAAGTCAGGAAAACTGGAGCATAGAGCAGACTAAAAAGCCCCCAAAATGTAAGTGAAGTTAAACAGCACTCTACTTTTGTGGAGCAAAGTCATTCCTCGCTATGACCTTGAATTTCTTCACTGCCAATTTGATAATAAATTCAGTCCTTTACTGCCTTTATAATTTCAGTGAAACCACACAAACGGAGGAGGTGCACTAAACTGAAACTTGAAAAATCAAGCATACATTAGAAATTTTATACCATGATCTATCCTCAGGTATATATCCAACTTTAACTCAAGAGATCTATTAGACTGCCAGGGACGAAAGCAGCACCATCTTTTTAAGCAGTTTATTCCTGCTGAAAAGCAGCACATTACAGGGCAGACTTGGGTAAAAATAGATAAAAAGCAGATTTTTTTTTCTTTTAAGACTTTGCAGTTAGCCTGAGGAAAACATGCTCCCATATAAAAAAAGTCTTAGACTTCAAAGTAACAATTGGTAACTAACATATGAAATAATAGTTGGACATCTTCCTATAACCATCCAACTATAGCAAATTAACTTCCCTTCAGATTCTGTACTTTAGAATTGTCAAGATGGGATTTGCAGAGAAGAACTAAAATGAATAACAGACAATGAAAAACTTACTGTCAGTTCCCTCCAAACTTCTTAACCTGTTTAAAAGCAAACATTTGAGATTTTACTTCAAACTTTTCTGAGCTAACACTGGTACCTATTACGAGATGTGAGCTATGTGAAGGCTAAACTCACAAAGGCTCGATCTGCAGCATAAAACAAAAAAACTCCCAGTGCAATTTTGTTTGTTGCAATGATTTGCAAATAAACCTCATTTACTAAAGAGCAGTGACATTTTTCTGCATTCTTCTGCTTTCTCTTGAGCTGCTCTTAGTATTGTGTGCCACTGTTYGTCTCATTTACACAGTAACAATAGCATCAATCAAAGACCACTTCAGTCACGTACACATTTGATCATTTTCCAAACCATGTGAAGCAATGCTCAGCTGTTCTCAGTGCTACATGTGTCACTGCCCTTGCTTGCGTAAAAGCAGACTGTTTCAACTGTTGGTCTGTGGGTTCAAGCTTCAACCTTAACATTAAAGTAGCTTTTATTACAGAAGATGGTGGATATCTCACACCAGAGAGATCCCACTGAAGACAACAAATTGAATGACAGAATCAGGCCGTGCAAGGCCTGTAAGTCTTGATGGAAGATAGGTAGTTTGCCTACTGCCTATAAATTTTGGAGTAAAAAGAGAAAAGCACAGGATGGGTAAAAAAACACAGTATCTTTTTTCCTCTTCCCATGGTGAAATTATACAGGATGTGGCAGTTTTACAGTGCCTTTTATTTATTACATCCACAGTGTTACTAAGTAGGGGAGATCTAAAGAAATCAATGAAAATAAGAAAGCGAAGGAAAAGGAACAGAGAGACAGCACCACATGTCAAAATACCCCTAATATCAACAAAATTATCAATCAAGCTGAAAAAAAACCAAGAAAATTAAAAACGTTTTGAAATCAGCATAATTTCACTGAATATAATCAAAGCTTAATAACTATTGAAAGTTCTTTATAAAAAACAAACCAAATATTTTGTAAATGTGCAGACTCAAAACAACAGATTTTAATCAGAGAATGAGAACAGCTTTCAGGAGCTGCTAGGGTTTTAATTATTAAAAGAGCAAACATGCAATTGACACAGCAAAAGCAAATGCAACCTTTCATGTTCACTAGATTGGAATAATGGCTAGTTAAAAGATGCTATCATGATCTTAATGATTGAATTAGAAAATTGGATATTGTTAGAATAATAAAGGGGGTCTCTATTCCACCTAAATTTATACATTTTGTTTAAATGGATCTTTCATCTCCATTAATAAGCCTTCATCTGAAGAAACTAAAACAGAGTGAATTGCCTTAATTCCTCATTTCAGATAAATTTCTCATCCAAAGCATATTGCAGAACTGAAATGGAAACCTGCAGAAAGTATGGAAGTGTCTTTATAAAAGCATGTAATGAATATCTCAGTATACATAGGAATACATACGAGGAGTTCCTGTTCAGATTATTTTTCTGGGTGTTTCCACACATGCTATTACTCAAATCCTATAAAGAAGAGAAATACTTTTACTGGTAAAATCTGTACATCACTGTCATATGCACACCAAGCAACTCAAAAAGGTCTAAATCCTGAAAATAGTTATTGGTATGTTTATTGTTAGCATGAATAATTCCACTGACAGGCAGGTGAATTATGGCATTGTTGCACCTACAGTAAATTGAAATATTAATTTGTTCATGTTGTCTCCATACGTTTGAACAAAATACTCAGGTCTCTACTTACACCTCAATACACTCACAAAAGCTTACTATAAAAGTGTCGTAAAGGCCTTCCAATATTGCAAGTATTCAGAAACTCCCTTTGTATTAGAAAATTCAAATTTAAGAATAAGCTTTACAGTTCAGAAAAAAAAATGCATCCTAAGCCTTTATAATAGAAGACAACATATTGAACAGTTTTCCAGTGATATTTAGATCGTATGTTTTCCAGGTCTTTCAGTTAAGAAAGTACTCAAAACATCTTTTAATCTTCCAGCTGTATCAGGGAAAACTGCATTTATGGGCCAGCCTGCCATTTGCCAGGTCCTCCTAAAATGCTAGTCAGAGATGGGATTATTCTTCTAAAAGCAGTAGTCAGGCAGATTTTGTTCCTTAAAAGAAGTAGAGCACAAATCAAAAGTTCAAAGACAAAGTTTAAAGATAAACTAACTAAAATTTAGCTCTGAACATCATCTAAAACTTAATTCTCAAATTTTCTAGGTCAGAGTTCACTCATATTTTCACCTTGTAGGTTGCCTTGCAGAGAAAAATTCTTCAACAAATCTGAAACCTTCCCACACACATCCCCCTTGCTTTGCTCCCTGCTAGCCATCAAGAGAGACTTGTGAAGCACTGGTGTTCAGGAGCTAAATCTGAGAAGTACTAATTTAGGGGAAATTCTTTTCTTTAAAAATATATCTTAATCCAAACGGAACAAGTTGCATACAGCAACACTGTGACGGCACAGCAATATATATATATGTATATATATGTGTGTGTGTGTGTGTGTGTGTGTGTGTGTGTGTGTGTGTGTGTATACACACACACACACATACATATATATACACACACATATATATACATATACATATATACACATTCTCATAACCCAGGCAGAAATGAAGGGGAAGCAGAGTAACTTCAAAGGATATTGCACCATAGATATTTAAAGATTCAATAATTTGAAGCTGGCATTCTGGAAGTAACTAGTTTTGGCCTAACTCTGATCCCACTGTAGTTGCTGGAACTTTTCTCAGGACTTAAAAATCCCACCCTTGAGTTTTACCCGAGCAATTTTAATCTGAGTTTTGAAGCATCAGATTAGTCCTTTCACACAGTTTTACCTTTATTTTGCTTGTCTGACCCTGTGTTTCACATTTCAAAGATTTATTGATTTAGTCTCCAAGTTTGGGTTTAACAGAAGATATACAAACAGAGGAAATATTTAGACTTCTCTCTCCCCTCTCTCATACAAAAAACTGCCATTTTTTAAAATTTAGATTCAAGCTCTCTTCCTTAGTATTTGGGATTTAAATTCTACAACACTCAAAACATCAGAACTGCAAATATCTGGCTTATCTTCATTTCTTTAAAAAAACAAGAACTCACAATATTTACAGTGAAAAGGAAGCTAGGCTTTTAAAAATCACTCTTTTAATCATCAAGAGCACTATGCGTAAAACAGGCAAGGAAGGGTGCTGTTGAGAAAGGAGGAGGAAAGGATTATTTCACAGTTCCTTTTCTCAATTTATTCCTTGTTAATTTTCTTTCATACCTCTGAGATATCCCTACGCAATGTGGTGAAAGATACATTTTCTTCCATTAGCCATGCCATTTAAAAAGAGATAGAAGTTTCTGTAACCCAGCTTCTTGCCCACACTCCTTAGATCTTCAGCAAATATAAATTGGTCTAGCTCCATCAAAGTCAATGGACCTATATTGATTTACATAGGCAGAGGGCCTTTATGATATGGAGCTGCAAATTAATTCTGGTAAGATATGGTCTTTTTAAGCCAGAGGTTAAGAAAACTAAGCTTTGCAATTATTATCAATATTTAACTCGCACTTTACAAGAAATAACTATCTCTGTCTTATAGATTAAGAGCTATGTAGCTAACTTTCCAAAAGTTACTTCACTTCTCTGATTCTGCCTAAAGATTCAAGACCAAGCTGTGTACTCTCTCAATTGCCTAGTGAATTGCTAATACATGCTTTGGTTTTGGACCACCTTAGTCATATCCAAACCCACCTCATGATTCAATAATTTAATATCCTACTTCATTAACCTTCATAGAGTGCTAACAGCTGTTAAACTATTCATTTACTAGCACACATGTGCCGTCCTAGTATATAACATAGTTCCTCATGTATCAAGAGGTATTTCATGACAAAGAACCAGCAACTCCATGGAGGGCAGGAGAGCTACACTGCCATGTAGCTATGGTCTAGGACGTACATCCTTAACTCTTACCTCTCGAGAATGCCTCAGGTAATCACAGACCGGTATGGTATGCCTATCAACTTCCTGATTTTTCATTTTTTGGTGCATGTAACTGAGACGTTCCAAACCTAGCCAAAAGAACAGATATCAGTGATATCCAGAGTGTAAATGAACAGCCTTGTTGCTATAAAATAAACACTTCTTTAGTGCTATAAAATAAACACCTATATACCATACTGCCTTAGCAAATGAGTAATGGGCTACAAACACAATAACAGAATTTCATAGGATTAAAACAGACTGTTTCCATTCTCTGTCAGCAAATTTGAGGGGAGCCCTGTCCTCCTCAGACCACAYTGCACTGAGTCACAGCAGTCCCTGGAGCTTCTCCTAGCAGCTTGCAAAGCGAAGCCAGTGAGCTGTGTCATAACAAAGCTGAGAGGTAAGATGACCTACACAAGGATTTCTCAGAATGGAAGAGCAAGAGAATTACTGAAAGAAGAACAGGAAGGTCATTCCCTATTCATTCCTACAGAGACACTGCAAAATTCATTTCTTGCCCTTGGAGGATGTATTTCTGAGCAATGAATAATGCATGCAGGGGATCTGCCAATAGATACAGTATTGAAGCATTACCTGCAAGTTTAAACACCCTTAAAAATTTGCAAGGGACTGTTTTTGCAATTAGCCAGGATGCTGCTTTAGAAGAAACATCAGGAGAGGAGACAAGAATATCATCCTTCTTGCCTCCCTCTTATTCTTGAGGATTAGTGCTCTGCTATCCCCCATGTGAGCCACTCACAACAAGATGTAACTGAGCGTCCATCCCACCTATATCCATTTTGCCTCTGCAATGGCAGAACAAATGTCCAAGCCATACATGCCGACGTCTAAATGTATTCAGAATGCAAAAATTATGCCATGCAGCAAAAGTGGCAGATGACACTTTGAGTTTGTGAATTTTTATTTAATGCTTTTCTTTTTAAGGCTGTCCTGAATTTCACCAGCTGCAAAGTATCACATACTTAGCTGGCTGAAATTAGACACAGTGAGCCAGTTTTTGCTGTGTTTCTCTTCTTGAGTCCAGACGTTGGTCTCTGCAGGCTCTGAACTCACTTGGGTGTTCTGGGGACAATCATCCACTGTAATCACCTGGCAAGACACAGACAAAACGGCACTCAATTTACAGGCTGACTAGCACCTCTGTAGGTCCTCTGGCAGCTGCACTRTGACATGGCCTTTCAGAGTATCACTGAAATGTCAATGACTGAGATGACACCCAACTGAGAAGCAGATTTTCCTGGTTTTGTTACAAGTTGCAGAAGACACATTGCTTTTGTCTAGAAAATGCTACCAGTGAAAAATCTGACACTATAGCTTTTCAAAATAAACTTTGGAGTCCCCTGGAATATCTTATGAGAGAATTAGGTCTCAAAGTTCAAGTCTCATATCTGTTGCTGACCTGAGCATCGCATGTAAACCAATCCGCCTTCAGCTTTCACCTCACTAAACAGGTGTGACTGTTTCCAGCTGATAAATAATTTTTTATATATGTGCACATACACACTGATATGACACTAGCTCCATATATATATATATATATATACACACACACACACGCATATATATGGAGAGAGAGAGAGAGAGAATCAACACACTATCTGCCGCTTATATCTCTTGGATTCAGAGAAAAGATTACCGAACCCTCATAGACAGAAAACAACATAAGAGGCATGGTTTGTCTCTCTACTGCTGCATGCAGGAAGTTGGGATCGAGCTCACTGCTCCCAGATCATATCAAGCCTCCCCAAATCCCTCTCTCAGCAAAGTGTGAGGGCAGATTCCTTACTGCGTAAAGCGAATAACAGGCTTGGTCTACTACCTCGCAAGACCAGTGGACTTCATCAGATTCAAAACTGAACTCCCAAGCACTCAGACAAAAGGGAAATTAAACCAAAGTCAGAGAAAAAAAGACTCCCCAATTTGCACATAGTATTTTGAAATGTATGCATTTTCAGCTAAGCTTTAACTTTGTTCCACACTACAAAACTGCTCTCAATGAACTAAAAAGACAGCTATGGATTATGTGATTCTTTTACATCTACACATACCGGCACTTGAAGCAGTTTTTGCTTCTTCTTTTCCATTGGAGACTTTCTGTCTCTGTTTCGTTGTTTTGCTTTTGTTTCCCCACTGTGGTGCAGCTCACTAGATAGTGAGGAGTCTGTGTGAAGTGGTCAAAAAACATGATTAAGCTACAGAGATTTTGTTTACAAAGAGAAGAACTGATGAGACTGAGAGCTGGCAGGTCTCCAAAGCAAGCTGAGAATGACTTGTGATACCCAAAGCTAATACTCATGAAATTCATGCAGTTCAGTGCAAAGATGTTCACCATCATAAACAACAAATGTTAGCCATCATCTCATACTATTTATACTTAAAACTGGCATCTGCTATATTTTAGCTCTTGTAAACAAACTTGGTAGTGGATGGGCTTTTTCTTTTAGACCTGCTGTGGAAATATCTACCTCTTCATTCTCCATTCATCCATCTGACCTGTGATAATGCTGATGTACCTTTAAGGGTTTGTACAGTTTCTTCCAGTTTCTGTAACTCTGGGATTGCTTTCCTGGTGTGGGAGATTCCCTCAGAGCCAACACAGTCCATTCATCACCCCAGTTGCGTAGTCACAACCACAGGGCACATGCCAGATGGGGAGAATCAGGGTTGGACTGCTACAGTGCCCTGACACACAGTGTCATATTGCTTAGATACCAGCCACACTTCACATTTGCCCTACAACAACCAGACCCGTTGCAAGGAAAGCAAAGGAGTAACTCTGGCTTCCCTGCTACTACCCTCAACTGCAGCTAATACAACCTGCACACAAAAGAGAAATTTGAGCAATGTCTTGGGGTCCTCCATAAAAGATGTGGTAGAGGTATAACATTTTATTATTACCATCTATGGTCTTGCAGGTTTTCTCTCCTTTCCCTTCCTTACGGAACTGCAAGCTGTTGCTCCTGCRGAAACTCCAGTCCCTCCAGAGTGGGCTGATCCAGAAGGAGGTGCTGCGTTTCAGCTTGTTCTCAGAGACATCACTGCTGTATCTTGACTTGTTGGAGTTGTAGGAGAAGGACTGTGATTCTTTTATCTGGACATGCCTGGGAGGACTACCCGTGCAATTGCAGTCACTATTATAGGTGGAATGTATGCACAGTGGCTTCTTTTCTTTCCTTCTTGGGCTGAAAACCCCTTTTTCATCACCTTCAGAGAATCCCCAGTTCACATAACCACCTTCAGTTTCTTCCCTGTCATCACATGAGGGTGTTGCATTCTCACAGAGAGCTGGCAATGACTGGAGACCTGTAGGATGATCAGTCACTACACCATCAGTATTTTCTCTTGGCAAATGAATAACAAAGTCTCTCTGATTCCATCGATAATCTTCTGGCTCTTTTCCAATGAGGCAGACCCTCTGAAAATTTTGCTGTACTTCAATGCTGCTTTGCAGCTTGTCCCCTAATGTGTCTTCCCTGTATTTGTCAGGATTGCTTGGAAAGGACAAATTTAAGCTGACATCCTCAGAGAAAGACCCACCTTGATGGTCAGGAGGAACCAGCAAAAATTGTCCATATCTAGGAGTTGACTTAGTCTCAGAAGACACCCCCGAAGTGAGCGTGTCGCTTTCTATTTCTATCTTTCGAGAGCTGTCTTCTACCACCTTCCTATCCTCAGTCCTCAAAACATGGCCTCGGCACTCTGATGACCACTGACTCCTCACCAAGCTCCGCAAGAGGGACGGTGGCATGCTGTAGTAGTTGTACTTCTTATCATGCAAACCCTCCAGACTGCTCAGAGTCCTGGAATAGAGCGCGTTGCTCCAGCTGTGGGGGAGCTTCCTACAGGCTCGATGTTTTGTGTCAGCCAGCAAGGCTTCTTCCACCTGCAAGGTGTCTACAGCTGAAATCACTTTCAGGATGTCCACAGTCAAGGCAGACAGGTCTTGCAAATGTCCTAGCTGGCTGTCCAGGGAAATTAAAGATTCCTTGATATAAAATACCTTCTCATGTACTTCTTTTAGCTGCAAAAACATCTCCTCCACTCTAGGTGGAAAAAGAAAAGATTATTAAAATATCAAAACACAGATCTTAATTTCTGTTTGCCAGGTGATGAAGGAAGCCACTAACACAATTGAAAAAAATCTGTAACTAAACAGTCCTTCATTTTTTTTTACAGTGACTTCCATTCTCATAAATATCTACGTTTGACAAAACCAGTCCAGACTCTCAATCTGTCATTCAGATTTACTTTTAAATAGACAGGCTTTTTGCTCAGGGAGCATCTATTTTAAAAATTACCACTTTTCTATTAATTCCCATGCCTTGTCATAGAACTACTAAACCTTGGCTAACAAGACACAACTTTGAAAATGAAAAGTGTATTGCTAATCAGCCAGTCATCCTGCATTTCTACATTTCTTGTACAAGAATGAGAAGGATGAGGCTCACGCAAGCCTATAGATACTCTTGTATTTCTCAAATATTAGAGTCTGCTGGGATAATAGCCTTCCCAACAACATCTTTTGCCTCTTGAATAATTTTGTATGCCCAATGCCACCAGTTATCTTCAAGTAAAATTCAATTGCCAAACAAGCAGAGCCTTTTTAATGGTCTTCAAATCCCCAGTGAACAGTGTGAGAACTTCTCAGCCTGGAAAAACTGAATGATTTCATTTTAACCAAATCATTATCTTCACATCTCCTGAAGCTACTCTCTCCGGTACTTTATCACTAAGATAGTGATAAACTAGCTGCAGACAATATGCCAGAAGTGTTCCTTTCCTTTGTCACTGAGTAACTAAACAGTGCAATACTTAACCAATGGCTGAATAAAATCAAATACCCATGTTCCAAGATATTTTATTCATCTAAATGAATTTCTTTTAGAAGGGATTCTTCCTCTGCTATGAAATAATTTTACCTTTGCACTCAAAAAAAAAAATTCCTTTTCAGATCTAAAGTTATCCATTAAATGAAATCTTTTGGTTGCAGTTGATATTGCAGCTTGTGAACAAACCCATTTATTTTATTTTATTTCTTTTACAGGAGACATCATTTTGTTTATATGCTTTGTTTTGGTACACAGAAAATAGGTCTATGAACAAGCAAAGATTAAGGGGCTATCTTACTCTAGGCAGAATTAATTTATTAGATCATATCAGTACTGGCATGCAATAAGACTTTTTATAGTGCTCAGTTTGTTTAATTCTTCCCATCAAACTTAATGGCAGCTTTGCCATTGATTTCAACAGAAAGCTGAATTAGGCTAATACTGAGGGTTTTGAAATCCTGTTGATAGCCCTATCAATATTTTGCAAACCAAAAGAGTATCTTGTAGCTAATGCTACAATGGTTATATGGTTATTTCTGCAAACAGCAGTTACACTTGATCACAAGAAACATTCTCACAGTRTTCCAACACTGCCAACCCTTTAAATAAAAGAATGTATTGTATGCTGTATTCCAGCATCACCTTCTTGGTGCTACCCGGTCTGCAAAAGTGAAGCTGAGCAACGCACTCCTGCACCCCTTTAACTGCTGGCTTACTGCACACATCCAGAGATCCAGTTTTGCCAGCCGCACTTCCTGGCCAGGTCTTCCATTAGTTCAGATACGTTACATTTCAACCCAATTATAAGGGCCTATGCATGCCAGTGCCTCTCATATTCACAGTGCCATAATCTGTTCCAAAGGTTTTAGCTTGTCAAAGTCTTTTTATATGACAAATGCATACAAAGGACACAAATTAGCCACAAAACACACCTTTCTGTCGTCACACGGATCCTTTCACTGTCACTGGAACTCAAGCTTTCATTCTTCTCATGAAAATATTTTTCCACACACTGCTCCTCAAAGTCATGGAGCTTCTTTAACTCCTCATCACTCAGGTACAGCTCTGAACAAAGRAGATAATAGCTGGTATTAAGCATGCTAACACATGCCCCCTAACACATACCTCTCCATGAAAAAAGAGAAAACTATCAGAACAGGTTTCCCTTCCCTTCCTTGACAAGAAGGAATCAGACCTCTTTGTATGAATTTGGACTTATGCATGAAGACTAAACATGCAAGTATGCATAAATGTGTTTTTCATCTTATCTTACATAGGGCGAGAAACTACCCTGACAGAAACTCCTCTGTATTTTCACTCATTCTTTTAAAGACTTGAAAATGCACGGCTATATGACTGCTCACAGAAAAATTTTCTCCCTGTTTCCAGTACTTYGTTATACATGAATATGGCTCATAAGACTTGACACAGATATACAAGACTTATCTATGAAGATCTTGCTATAATTTGATCAGGACATTCATTAAGGGCTATTCACCTATAACAATTATCATCCTTTCAAGAACGCAAAGCTACAAAGCTTTTTCTCACCTACTTGCTTCAGATGTTCATATGAACATAACATTAAGCAAATATTCTTTTCACTGGGGTGAAAGGAATCCTTTTAAAAGTTTAGAACTCCACAGCTTAAGCTGCTCATGAGACTGTTCTTCTAGAAGGCCAACATAAGACTTCTGAGAGAACAGAACAAATATAAGTCAGTATGAAGAAGTGCATATGGTATAAAAGAGCAAGTCAGTCTCTATAGGATTTATCTTTAGACACCTCTCTGATCCAAGCTGCACATCTTCCAAGCTCTTTTTTATTTTTCCTTTTGCGTATCAGAGTTCCCACTGCACTTACTACAGGGGTAGCTGTGACAAACTGCATGCCAATGTTTGTTACCAGCTTTAAGACCCTGCTGCAACACATGGCACACCAGTGAAGTACTGCATAGTGGTCCAGGATCCTTCTCTCATGCTGGATGAGATGTGATCATCTGTTCGGCTCTTTTCCCCTCTAACCTGTTGGTGACCTTGCCTCAAAGATTTTACCTTAGTATTTTCACCGATTTTCCACTGGGTGGCACTGGATCCTCATTGCTAAAACCAGTTAATTACTGCCATACCAAAACTTAAGTAGAAGAAACTTATCAAGCAATGCATAGGCATATAGAAAAAGAAAGCAAAGGCATATGAAGAGGAAAAAACCTCTTTCTGAGAAAGGGTGTAGGCAAGGTACTAGCTGCTTTCCATCTTTTTAGATATGCGAAGCAGCCTTTTAGCTTTCCTGGTGCCTGATGTACCTTAAAAGTAAGACACCCTCTGTGCCAAGCTAGTCACTTATACTATGCACACATATAAAAAGAACAGTGCTACTTCAAAGGAAGGCTGCTGTACTCAGCTACAATAGAGGAGCCAAGTCTAGGAGCAGCAGTAAAGCAGCTCAGCACTGATTAGTTCAGCCCACATTTGAATTCTGTAACTATTTGTGAGCACAGTAGATATCTTTAGGGATTCATGTCCAGCAGAGAAAATCCTGAATGAACCATAACCCAAGCAGGGCTGTGCAACTCTTATTAGGCATCGAGGATGTATGTTGCATCATGTTCCAAAAAAAGGATGAGGCTGTCCAGTACTACAGACCAACGTTCCCCAGCCTTTTATGAGATAAACTTACAGCCACCTTTCCTCCTCCTCACTCCTTTGCCTCGTCCCATCACCCAGCAAGACCCCACCACTGAGTCTTCATCCCCAACCCCATCCCAGCATTGTGTGGTCACACCTCCCCTCAAGACAGTGGCTGGGGGCTGGCAGCAGGACAGGCAGGTGGCACTGCCAGGAAGAGGCATAGGAAGGACCTGGGGACAGAGGAGTGCCAAGGCGAGAAAGGTTAAGGTGACAACAGCAGGACTGGTGCACAGAGGGACCGCAGCAGTGAGGAGGTAGGAGGCTCCTGTCCTCTGCCCCCAAATCTGCCATCTCTGGATGTCTTCTGGCCATGGGCTCGGCTGCGACTTTCTCATTGCATTGCTCATGCAACTGCACTCATCACATTGCGTCGCAGTGCTGCTGCTGCCTCCCCACATCCCAGCAGGATGCAGTACTGCCAAGCACTATGTGGGGATTGCTCTGGGCCTTACCTTTAACATTGATACCCACTGTTATAAAGTATGGCACATGGACTAACATCCAGCCCAGAGCCTAACACAAAGAGGTTATTTTGTGCGTGGCCACGGATCTATCTAGCAAGCAGGAGTTTCCTTTTACTAATCCTGTTCACTCAGAGGCCCATGTGCTTTAATGGGATTCTACCCTCACGGCTCCTACACATTTACGAACAGGTTTTGTTAATTGTTGCAGAAATGGGTCCTCAAATATTAGGTTTCACACCACCAGCTGATGCCACAAAGTCAGGAAGGGGCTCTCCATTCACACGCAGCACTACATTAACAGGTCAGGGACTGTAATGTTTGCTGAAGCATCTTTTAGGGGCCACTAGTGCCCCACCTCAAAGCACCCTTAACTGGCTTACTTAATACATATGACTATCTTTACTGTACAAAGGAACTGAAAGCAGAAGTCTCATCTCCACTCAGTTGTTTTCACTTAAACTGTCCTTTACCATATGAACCACAGATGCTGAGGAACCTATGATCCAGACAGAGAAAAATCATGAAAACTTAATGGGATATGGAGGGCACAGAGGGAAGAAGTCAGTGAGTACTATCAGAAAAATAAACATAGGGTCATCAAAAAGGTCTGCGAGTCTGGGCAATTAAAAAAGAACTGTTCGTCTTTTCAGAACAAATGTACAAAAAATATGCATCTCCAGTGCAGCTTGTTTTCTTTAAAAATAACATTATTGTATCCTACAGAAAAAGTTGCTGCCATTTTAGTTCAGCTCAGAGTTGTGACATATTGATGCTACTCCACCAGGACAGTTCTGCAACATCATTTGGAGTTCATGGGCCAGTTTCATTGAAAATAAGATAATAACCGTGACTGAGCATGATGGTGCCACCAGGCAATGCTGTAAGTTAAAACTCAGAAACTGTTTAAGTTCTTCATTTCTTCAATAGCATGTCTTCACTGACACACAATATGTAGCAAAGAGAAAGCCAAAAACAAAACAAAACACTGCCCTAAATGAGCTCTTAGACAGGTGGGTTAAATTCAATTTTGAAAATAAAAACAACTCCCACCCTAGAGAATCTCTTTTTTTGGAGGAGCTCAGCTACAAAGTGACAGGAAGACGGCAAAATGCTCATCACCAGCTATTCCTGTTGGTTCCCAGCTTTGCTCTGCTTACTTAGCCCAACATCGCCTTCCTCTTGATCCAACTCATTTGGGGGCTGATGGTGGAAGATGCGGTTGATGAGGAGTCCAACATGGCTCAGGAGGATGAAAGGTGGAGGCAGCCATGGCTTCTCATGGTAGGTCATAATGTAGCGGTAACGATTGTACTTCCAGAGCTTGTTTGATATGGATTTCAAGTCAAAATAAACATTACTGAGAAGAGAGATAAAGGGGAAAGGGAGGTAAAACATTTCTGTGAGAAATCCTCCCAGTATAGCAGAAGATSCTTGTCTACAGATCTAATTTGACAAAGTCCCATCCCTCCAGTGAGGTAAATCAGCTTAGCAACCTTCATTTAACAAAGCAGCAGCACGTGCCTGCAGCTAGCGCAAAGAGGATGAGATCTTCAAAGCTGCCTAAAAGATCTGGAGATTCAATTTCCATTCAAATTAATGGGAACTGGGCAAAAAATATCCCTGAAGTGGCTTTGAAAATCTCAGCCAGAGTATTTGAACTTTAATATGTAGCCTATCTGGGAACTCAACGTTGCCTGCCAATCTGAACCGGATTAAATGGAGGAGTCAGGCTAAAGGAAGTGTATTAACAAAACAGTCCTGCTGCTCTTCAGTGCACTCTCCCTTGAACAAAATACCTGCTGCAAGAGGTAACTGCAAAGGCAACTCTTGTGCAGGGTACCTCTTGCAGTGATACTACTAAATTTAACTCTGCTACAGCACCTAACATTTTCCCATACTACCATAGACCCCAGCTCAGGTAAGCACCTTTGTATTTTCTGGCACTTTAATTTCAATTGCAGTCCTACCTGAGTCCTTCATGCCCAACATATAATCACAAAAACATCAGCTCTGCTTCTGGGAGCAAAATTAAACATATTGCTAATACCCATTTTTGGTCCCACTTCTGGAAGAATCAAATCACTATGCAGAAAGTTTAACATGTCATTGTTGTTGAAGGTCTAAATCTAGAAATAATTCAAATTACAATTTTACAGTTATGTATTTTAAAAAAAAATTAATGCCTTGCCACAATTTCAGGAAAGGGATTTCTAATTAGAAATGGGAATAAAATGAGTTTTGATCGTTCAGTTTTCTTGAATATTAATCACTACATTTCTTCATTTGATTTTCTTTTTTTATATATATAATTTACAGCTGACTTTTCTTCCTCAGAAATACTAGAACTCTAGGGAAAAAAAAAATTAACTGCTTGGATTAGATTGTTCTCTGCTAACATTTGTACACATTGCTCTTTAGCATCAACATATCCATTAGAAACTTAATCCACTGCAATGGAAGTGTTTTCAGGGAGTCCCTCTTAAAACTGAAAAGGTTAGGATTGCTACCAAATCGTCGATGAAACTCTCCTATTCTGGCAGCAGACGTTAAAAAGCAGAGATTTAAAAACACTGCAGTTAGTTTTCAGTTCTAGAACACATTAGATTGCACCAAACAACATGAATTTTCAAGTTATTTCCCAGAGAAAGAGCATTCCCCTAACAAAGTCATTACCCCCCTTCCCTCAAATGTCTCCTCCACTTATCTGCCAGTTTAAATATTATGCTTCTTTATGATGAACATTATGATGAACATTATGTAGGCTGTCAACACAAGAAAGATAAATTTTAGGAATGAAGAACAAATTATGTCAGAGCTGAATTAATCTTGGTTGTTTGCCAAGTGGAATTGTTCCCTTCCTTCATCACAGTTACATGCTCAGATTCTGTTTAAATGGTAAAACAGCTTAGTTGCCTCCTCATCCCCTTCCTCCCACCCTCCTACTTCAACCGTTTTTCTTTTATTCACCTGGACCCCTTGAAAGACGGGGTAACAACCCCTCATCAACATGCCCCTAGTGGAGCATTTCTGGTGGAAGCCTCTTGCAGAAGTTTTGGCAGAGCACCTATTAGTTGGCCTTGCTTTTGCAGCAATATACCATGGTACCTACTTAAAGAAAGCAATGAGCAAGTTGACCATGATGATGTACTGCACAAACAGGTACACGGCTTGGAGGAATGGTGTAAGGAAGGAGCCAGGAGGACAGTCTTGGTTGGATTCGCAGACTGAAAGTAAAGGACATGCAGACCACAGTTAGCAAGGACATCAGTAGAGCAATGGCATGGGCTCTGCACTTGCACCAGTAAGAAACAGGACAGCCCCAGTTACTGCCATGGAGTTAGGTTATTTAATTTCTTATTAAAGAGTCTACCTCCACTTACGGGAGATGATCTGAGGCTTCCTCACGACACTACTGTTCCACAGTTTCCACTGCAATACGGAAGCTCTAGATGCCATTTCTTAAATATCAGTTCTTACAAGAGTAACAGACTTTTTGTTAAGGGGAAAATGATGTAGCTGAAATATATGCCAAAAATGGCACACACTCAAGAAAAYTGAAATACAAAGCATCAATTGTTAAAGCAAGTAACAAAGCTTTCACCAACTCCAGTGTGGAAACGACAAGGCCCCAGGACTGCTTCATCAAACCCGTAGTATGAATCCTATATAGCTTCARCTAGATCATAGTAACTCATGTGCAAATGGATATATGGCTATGAATATTTGTGAGAGGACGCAACGTTTCATAGAAACTAAGGGATCCCTCTTAATGTTTTTAAATTGACAAAACATTTTTTTAATGTTTGTAATGTTTTAATCAAATTTTGTATCTTTGAGGAAAGTTTTAAAATATATTTATAAAGCAGCAGCCCTAAATGCAGAAGAAATTCTGCAGCATTCAGGGCCATTAGAGAAATCATAGTTTTATTTGGAAAGTTTCAAATTTCTAAAGATTTAGCATTAATAAGTGATTAAATCGATTAAACTGTGAAACTTCAGAGCTCACTTTTACTAAAAGCATTCTGACTGAGAAAAATTTGTTTCATATTCAAGATATATAGTCATCATGTGACTGTTTCAGCAATAATAATGGATGCAACACACTTCATCATATAAATGAAGCAGACCTATGCTGAACTATTATCTTAAATATCTGAATCTGTTTGTTTACCTACTTTTCTGTTTTAGGGACTGTTTTACTTGCACCCATGACTTAGAAGCATCTGAGTGCCTTCCATCTGTAATGATGAAGTACCTCCTGGAGTGCCTGGCATTTCTCTTATTACAATAAAGTCAAAACCACAAAATCAAGATATAACATCTTTTTTACTTACATTGATTTGGTATATTTTTGCTATATGTAACTGGTTGATTTAAGAATGATGCCTGTTAATACAACTCTTATTATGGTGAAAATTCCTTTTCTTTCTTTTTTTTTTTTTTCCCTCCTCCTCCCCTTTATTTTCTATGGCAACTTTGCAGTCTTTTCTCCAGGAGATCAGCACTTTGGATTGGCCTAATTGGAAATTCATTTCACTGCCAGATCCCCTGACCAAGAATAAGCCTAGTACTAGTCCCTATGTGCTTTGCTCTGACCTTTGTAATATATTTCATTTCAAAAGTTAAATTTGGAGGCTTTAAAGCTTAATATTCATTTTAAACAAAGAAACTAACATCCTCACCTTTATTCATATAGTATTAAACTAATTAAGGCCATATACGCATACTGGAATCAAAATCATTTGAGCAAGAATAGATCCAATATGTGGTCCAAGCTTTAAGAGCCCTAAGTGACCACATTTAAGCACATATCAAATTTAAGCCAGTGACCTGTCTGGTGAAAATTACCTACCATCTATTTCTCCAGCATAGACTTCACCAAATATCATCCAGTAGGGTTGAAACACAATATCTCGTGCCAGAGTCCAAGAAGGAGGCTCCTCTGGTGAAAGGATTGCCTTTCGTGACACTCCAAAACTCAACAGGACTATGGCCATCATGATCACAATATAGAACATGTTTGCTGTCTGCATGGAAAAGTTATGTTAATTATATGTAAAGGAGACAAACATTTTAGGGAGGAGAATCAATCACAGCTTTTACAAATAGGAATAAAAAAACAGTATAAATAATCTAATCTGCTAGAGGAAAGAAAATATTCTATTTCTATCAACTGGATTATCCACATGTCCTCTAGAAGTTAAAATCATTCTGGACAAAAAGTCCACAAGTCCTACTCGCTTAAGACCCTCTTAAGATCTTAAGTAGGATTTGAATAATGCACAGACTTGTGTTGGTTCTCTTCTTCAGTCACACGTTCTTCCAAACAGAGAGCAAGCAATATCAGGGAAAATGATTTCACCTTCTGCCACTGGACCAGAATTACTATGCAAGACAGATTACAAAAGTACTAATAAGATAGTTCCCAATAACCAAGGGAAATTACAGAGGGTATCTACAGATGTCCCTCAAGACTAAGCAGCAGCTCAGCAGCAGTTCTGATACCAAAAGAAAAAAAAATAACTTTGATCTCAGAGAAATTTTGCCTGCTAAAAATGGGATATAATTATTTGAATCAAAATGTAAAATAATAATGAGACAGTTTCCAAGAGCTAGGGGAATTATCTATAGTAGTGAGCCCATCTGTCAGAGACAGAGACTTTTCTTCCTCCTATTATGAAGTTGGATCAGAAACCCAACTAAAATGCAACCCTTCTTTAAGGAACCAAGTGAAAATGGCCTTTGTGAATAAATTCAAGGTATGAATAAATTAGAGAGAACTGAAATCTGACTGTAAACTCACAAACAGAAAGAACAGCAGTAATGCAGGTAATATATTCATATGAGTTATTAGGTCACCTCTCATTTGGCCACCATTCTTTTCTAGATTTCTGACATTTACAGGTTCCTCAGTAGATACCTTAACTACGAAAATGTTTCTCCAAAGTGTAATACTCACCATTTTCCCAATCATTGTCAGGTATGGGCCAGCATGCTGATTCACAGCAAAAAGATCAAGGAGCCGCGCATACCAAAATATTATATCCAAGCAGTAAAGTAGCCGTCCTGCCGTTTGAACAGGTGGGTTGAACCAGCGCAAGCCAAAACCAATCATAAATAGAATGATAGCTATAGAATCAGTAAAATTCCAGTATTCATAAATCCACACCTTCACTTTTTGACTGAATTTTCCAGGCTCTGAGATAAATACCTGAGCAGAATGTGGAAAAAACAACAGAAGCTCCATTAAAATTACTGATACATTCTTTAAACTTTTCCTGTCTGAATAGTTTCATGATACTTGGGAATATACTCCTTTTTCTCTGCTTTTAACAGGTCTGCATATTACTACTGCAATCCACTGTCTACTGAGGTTTGTACTGAATCTTTAATGTCATATTGCTCAGACAGATAGGATAGCTCTTTCTAAGAAAAAATGAATTCTGATACTGAACCCACTCATTGAAAAGCACATTCCTCAGCAGAAAGGAGCAGGCAGTACAGAACTGCTATGCATATGTATTGTTATAAATTAATTAGTATTTTCTAGAGGAATGGTCATGACCTGCAATAGCCATTTCAAAAGCCCCTAAGTCATGGAAAATGCCAATCTAACCTTGCTGACAGGAAAATAATTAATGCATCTTACTTTAGACTGAAAATATAAAGCAAGATCCTTGCATTCTGCCAAGGACATGCTAAAAAAAGGCATGCTGGCCACTAGCAAGGTAAAGAATGAAATGTTCACTCCTTGAACTCTTGAGGTGCCCCAAAGGGATTTTAAGCTTCACTGAACAAATGTGTGAAGTGGAATCTTTGGGAGGCCATAAATAAAACCTTTACACGTTGCATGAGTGAGGCCAATTACGCAGTGCTATGTAAGATCACACCGATAAGTAGCAAGTGAAAGAGACATTTTGAAATGTTATGCCCTGATCCTGCAAGAATTTACGCACAGGAACACATTTGCACAAACAAGTGATCCTACTGAACTCAACTGGACTAACACACACAAGTAGCTGGTTGCAGGATCAGGGCCTAAAGCCTTTAACAATTACTTGATAAAATCTAGAGAAATATGGGCTCGCAGTCACATATATCAAGGCCCTCAGCAGTTAATTAGCTGCACGTGTAAGACACTGTGTCCTAGCAGTCTGAAACTAGTACATGGACAAAGAAATGCATGTAGAAGACATCAACTTCTAGGTATCTAGTAAGGGTTAATGATAGAAAGAAGACGCTGATGCACCATCAACAGGGTGCAATAGCACAACAGTGATCTCCAAAGTACTTGCTATTGAATATCCAATTTTCTTCTCAGTTAAGCAGTCCCTGGGTATATTTTTTCAACTTTATCTCATGCAGCCACAGAACTTCTATGCTCATCCAAAACTTCAATCTATTCCCAAAATTTCTGCTGCCCCTTAAAATCCTTCACCTCTCTTTAACTGACTTCACACTCTCCTGAGTGATCTATTTTAACAGCATCCTTCACTCAGAACTGACTTTTTTCAGTGTTTTATTCTCCTAAAAGTACAGCATTGCAAAAATCACATAAAAAATACCTCACAATACTGTTGATTATTATGTGCCAATTCCACACTGAAGATGTATTGGATCAGATAAAATAATTCGGGAAATACATAGCTGCCTGTGTCCCTAACCTCAGCTTTGGAGTGCAAGGTGTGTTCAGAAGCTCAGATTTAATCAACTGCAGTTAATGTGATTAATTTTGACTGATCACTGTCATTTTTTCCTGCCCAGCTAATACAGCATTAAAATTTGATGGAGTTTTTCTAATTTTGTTGCTAGGGGTCAGCTGGACTTGATGGAGACCCTTAGAATATTTTGTATATAACATCTGTTAATTGACGACAATGTCGACAGTTAAAAGTAAATATCTAAAGACAAATTCCTTATTTCTTGTAAGTTTAATGGTCTATGCCAAAAATTTAAGAAATTGTTGCCAACACCAAGGCTCCAAATCTCAATTCATCACCATGACTTTCAAGCAACCTGCACATCACCACTGGCTTTAAGAGATTAAGGACAAACTTTAAAACCTTTTTCGAAAGCCCCAGTAGTTGTCTTCAAGTAAAAGACTTCTGAAGCATAAATGTTGTATGTATTTCTTTCCCATTCCATGCAAAGTTCTCTACAAGAAGAATGTAGGCTATAGTATTCTTTAGTTTATAATATACCCTCTAAAGATGAAGAGTAGAAACGTAAAAGCTTACCTCCCTGACTTTTTCRATGGCAGTGCTGAAAATATAAACAATAACAAGCCACTCTTGCACACTGGGTCTTGGTTCCATCTTCACCAACACGGTGTATGTGAAGAGCATTAGAAAAGCCATGTACGCCATCTACAAAACACACACTACATGTTCCAGAGGCACAAACAGCTGTAAGAAAAAACCAACAGATTTCTACAAACATATTAACAAGTATTTCCCCTGGGAAAATGCACTCAAATTACTGGGACATTGTCAAATTTTTGAGTCCAAAATCCTTCCTCAAGCTCTCCAAAGCCTTTTTTTTTTTTTTTTTAAATGGGGAATACCCTTAAACATGATTTGAAAACTGGCACTTTAGTGCTGAAAGAACCAAAGCAGAAGATGAACTATTGTCCCAAGCAGTGTGCAGTGCATGTCCACCTGGGCCCTAATCCCACAGTGTCCAGAGCTGAGACAGCATATTATATCTGCATGCCATTACTTGGATGTAAAGGCAGTACTAAGCTTTCATCCTAATCTTCTATAGGAGCAAGTAACCATTCCCAAAATTAAATGTAATGCTGCTAGCTTATCAGTGCCTGCCAAAACACAGAAGGAATAATATCAGGTGGAAAAAATATATTTTAGAATATACTATAAACAAACTTGAGATAATAAACTAAGGAAATATAAAGCTGTTGACCATAAACTGTTATTCCTTTAAAAGGTTATGTACATTACAATCTTAAAGATCACAAATTCTACTGATACAGGGTTAGTTACAAAAATTGATTTGATAAATGCATATTTCTCTGTAGCAAACTATATCCTGTATCAAAATTCACTCCTTCAGAAACAGTTTCTAAAGAAAGGGACATGAATATGTGTGAAATTTTATGTATTTAAGGTCAGATTCAAGTTTATCTCTACAGATGCAATTAACTACCAAAAAAAACTGTGCTGGGATTTTCTTTTAGTCCCTTATAATCAGATTTTTTTATTGCAGCTGCACAATTTTAGCTGAAAAAACTAATTGTGAGGGAAAAATTCAAATGCCTTCCCATTCCCCACCACCAAGTGTCTGTAAATTAGCGTTAGACATAGTGAATGTGGTATCTAGTGATATTTAAAGGACTGGAAGTGGACTTTGGCAATGTGAGTTCTAGCACAATGACCAACCGTGTGAAACCAGAACTTGACAATTGGTGCATTGTAGAATTCATAGATTTTTCTAGTTCCAGGAAGGCTTCCTTGTCCACTGTCCACTTGGCTTTCATCAGACTTCTGAGGTGCCTTCTCCACATCATAATCCTTCTTAAGAGAAAACGGCATTTTAAAGTAAGAAACCATGGTGTATGATTGCAAAAATTGTGCCATGTTAGCAGGAAGACAGGCACAGATGTTTAAGCTTTGTTCTAAAGACAGAAACATCCTGATTTTGTCTTGTTGCAACCACCTCATTTGCAATAATTAACACACAACCTGTTCTGATATAATCATTAGAGTTTGCTCTTGCAATTGAAGGCACTGGACTGGGCATCAGCAGACCTGAGCCCATTCTTATTTCTGACACACATTTCTACAAGCTTTTCAGCAAGTCACTTATTCCCTCTCTGTCTCACCTCTCTGATCTGTAAAATAAGGATAAAAATTCCCAATGTGACAGAAGAGCCATGGCTAGAAACCCACAGAAAATGCCATGGCAGTGAAATTATAAACACGGAATCCAATTACTATTTTTGATGTACACCTGATTAGAACATGATGAAATAAGTACTCTCTTACAAAGACCCGCATTAAAAAAAATACAGATAACTTCATTATTATCTCCCACAAAAAGAAAGAAAGAAAGAAGAAAGAAAGAAAGAAAACGAACACACTTGATTCTACATCCAGAGCTTGACACTTATCTGAGTACCCTACTGAAGGTATAAATATCTGAGGTGCTGCTGAAGCCTAAGAAAAGCTGCAGATCCACAGCCGTGGGMAGCCAAGAATACCAGGTGCTACTGAAAGGGGTTTTGAGAGATGGAGGGGCAGAGGCCTAGGAATTATAAACAGCTAATAGCTGGGCAGGGCTGAGGGAACCAAGCTACCTGGTTGAGTTTTGTTTCAGGGCTGGTCAACTGCCTAGGCTAGTAGCAATGCTAAAATCTCCTGCTAGTAGACATCCGCAGTATAGCATTTTTCTTGTAACATGGAGGCTTATTCATAATATACCACATTTCCCTGGGTAACTGGGGGAAAACTGCAATTTATGCATCACCTTAGACTCAGAAATGTGTTAAAGAGAGAGAATTTGATACACAAAATCACCCTGATGTCTTAACACTGGATTCTCTAAGGTGAAGGGGAGAGTTTGTCCTCTGAGCAAGTGCAATTTCCAGCCACAGTAGGTCAGTGGAATTTGACTGTGAAAAAAAAAAAATCTATGTGGCACACATACAGTGTTGAAATTTTCTATACTTTTTCTACTGCACTTCATATCAGAGTATTTAAGAAGTGGTAGCCTTATTTTTGAAATACCACTCTACATTAGATAAAATATGAAGCTAAGCTTATTGCTGGCTCAGAAAGGAAGCAGCCCTGTCTGAGGCAGGTCACACAAACACACACGTTGCTTTGTTGCCTTCTACCAGGCTGCAGGGGGTCCCTGCTGCAAATAATTATAATTGGCCTTTCCTCTGTATCATAGCTGTTACCTAACACCATAGAGAGCCTTTTTGAACTGACTGTATTAGACAGGCACTGCAGGAGGTAAGTGCTTCAAGCATTTTTCTGCATCAGAGAGAGAAAACACAGGCATGGCATTGACAGGTCGGCCGTGCTGCTGGGAATGTCCTCGAGAACTACCCACTCGCTTTATTTTACGCAAACTGAAAGTTAATGGAGAAGGTCCCAAGCAATCCACAACGCTTACCGGCTGTAGGCAGAGCAAATAAGATTGCCTGATGCACCTCGCTGACAATCCTGTTTTCGTTTGGTTAGGGCTTCACCCACATTTACCCATTTGGATGGAAATTCTCTGTGTCTGCTGTCTGCCTCAGATCAAAAACTTTCAGAAAATGTCAGTGCAGAAAACAGGACAGACATGTAACTCTGCTTAGCAGAAATCTGGAGGAATTCAGATCTTAAAAAGGCAAGATTTCAACTATGTTGGTGATTATCCACAGTCAGGTTTAAGAAGGACTTTTGTGCAACTACAGGTCCCAGCAGAGTGTTTCAGGTCTCAGTTCAGGTGATTAAACCAAAAGCAGAGTCCCTCTCCCATGCTTTAAGTGATGTCTTTATTAGGCTTAAGAAAAGCAGAAGTAGAGATTTCCTTCTTTTGAAGAAGGAGGGCAGGAGCTGGACCTCTGGAAGGGCTGTGATATAATTTGGGACAAGATATCTCAAGGAAAGATTGAGAATGAAGGATGGCAATTGAGAGGGGGTGAGGGGTTGAGTACCAAGACACGGAGTGGAGGCTGCTGGCCAAGCAGAATGGGAAGAAAAACTGAGGTGGAGAGGCATGTGATGCCGCTCTCACTCTTAGATATCCTCAATTCTGGTGTTTCCCTATTTTGGAGTGCTTGACTGTGCAAACTGAATTGAGTTTTATGGATGCTATCTTGTATATGATATGAAACCATTGTCAGATTATGCAGAATATAAGATTACATGTGTATTTATCTGCATCTTCAACAGACCTTGTGCCCTGTAATACCTGCATAACCACAGTTAATTATAATCTTATTACATTCCTGTATGGTTGGGAAAGATCTCAGTATTACAAATAGGAAGAGACACCCAGGACAGATGAAGTGACTTGTCCAAGTTCATACAAGAAGTCTGCATCTGAACCAGGGATTGAACCCACAATTCTTGAGATGCAGGCCCCGTCATTTCCAGCTGATCACCCCTCCTCTCCCTTCAGAAACATACTACGGTAAAGGGACAGACAGTGAGACACAAATGACTAGTCACTGCAGACTAACCAGAAACAAGGCATCTTTAGTGTTGGGTGGGCTCTCATCCCCATGGTACCATGTGAACTGGTGGAAGTCTTGAGACTGAGGCACATGAGACATTTCTGCTTTGCTTTTGAACTCCAGCATCAAGATGGTGGGAGGCAGAAGAATACTTATAATGACCTAAAGGGGAAACATAAGACTTAGCAAAATATTCGGCATTGACAGCATAGACCTGGGGCCAAAGCCAGCTGTGCACAGTGCCAGCGCAAACCCAGAGCAAAAATCCAGACTTTGGAGGGAGCTGCTGAGGCAGGAAACCCCATATCACATTCCTACAGCCTCTGAAGAAGTGTGTTATTCTTGACTGTTTTGTGGCTTTTGAGAGAGTTAGTTGTATCTGTGGATACTGCAGATACTGGCCTCCAGGTCAACAGGGCATTCCTCCCACCAGCAGGTCTGCTGGAGGAGCAGGTACTGCGGGGCAGCGGGCATGAGTGGGGAGGGTGCCAAGGGAGTGGAAACAGCTAAAGAAAACTCAGGAGATGCATTCTCCTAATGTAACCTCCCAGCTATTTTCTCAAAAAAAGTAAAACAGCAGCAGGAAACATCCTCCCTCCCCCCCTTTTCTTCTCTTCCCCAGACGTGCATCAGTTCCAATCCATGCCAGAGCATGTCTGTCTGAAGTTGCAGTAAATCAGTTCATAACCAAGGAGACATCTATAAAGCATCTAAACATTCAAGAAAAGCTAAAGCAAGGGATGTTACCTTAAACCAGGAGTTCTTCCGCATCTTCAGGCGTCCCATCCACATATCAGTCAGCAGCATCTGCGTGCAGGTATGAGATACAAAAGGCCGCAGTCCCACAGACACCGCCAGCTTTAAGCAAGTTGAGTTGCTCCAGTTTTTTAGCTCATAGGTCAGCAACTTCATGGCCATCTGCTCATTTTGTTTGAATGCTTTCTCCAGCACATCTAAGGCAAGCTGCCCAAATTCCCTAGAGAAGCAAAGAATTACTATTCAATATAAAAGGGATCAATCAAAACTCAAAATTATTGGTGCAAAGAGGTTGTTTTGAAAGCTCTGTTCAGCTAACAACTGCAGTAAGTATGCCTTCTGCCATTTTTCCCATTGCTTTATCAGTATACCCAGAGAAAAATAATTTAGGGAATATCTAAATATTTATTCCTAATCACAAGATTTAGTGTGATCCTGGTTTCTGTTTTTGTGATCGGTTTGTTTGTTTTCCTAACCTCTTTCTGTGATCAAAATGGAACCTATAAAGGTCGGTGTATTTCCTTCAACAACAGACATGCCATCACTGTGGACAGCACTGCATGTAGTTGCAAGAGCAACTCTCTTTTACACTGGCTCTTACACATCTCTTCAGGAGAGACTCCTCAGTGAAGATATGCCTTCCTTTAAAAGGATCTTTGTAGCTGTGTGCAAAACAAGACAGCACATCTTATTGTACTCTGAATCTGAGGCATTATGATTACAAAAGCATACAATAGATCACTAACAAGAAAAATTAGCAGAAAAGACTAAAATGAAATTACAAACTTGAAAAAAAACCTTCTTGGTCTATTTCATTTTTTATTCACTCAGATATTTTAGCATATTTTTTTCTTTAGGTCTTATGCAGAGCAGGATTCAAGTTTGTTCATTACCATTTGCAACATGTTTGAAAAGTCCAACACAGACGTGTCATATGGCTTTTTAACATGTTAAACTGGTAAGCAAAGCTGTAAGAGAAATTTCAGTATCCCATTTGACCTTTTAACTAACAGTTTTCCTTTAAATCTCAGCCAGACTGTGCACTAGTATACAGCCCTGTGATACACTATGAATGGTGGGCAGCTGAAAGYATTTCTTTTACACTCCATAGTCTGTGGCACCACTAATCTGACAAGCTCTTAGTGGATCAGAAAAATGTCAAATCATTCTAAGCACTGCAGATCTTTATTAACTGAAGTGAAGGGAAAACTCATACTCTGAGTACTTCTTAAGCTCCTCTGAAGTGTCGTCCACCATGTTGCTCTGTTTAGCTTCGTGTGCCATTGCCCGGTAGAGTTTGCAAGCCACAACAGCCTTGACCATGGCTTCCTCTCCATGCTGCCAGAAGAACATTGCCATCTTCTGCCTTTTCATTAATACTGCCCAAACCAAGAGGTCGTTATAGGGGTAAATAAAGCCAGATGACTCATAGTCTTCTGCAAAATTTATAAACTCTTTTGACTTCTTCTTAGACTTATGGAAAGCAGTGGGTCTTTCCTATAAATTTGTTTAAAGGATAGAAAATCTGAATGAATTGCTGAGGTCCAGATTCATGTAATTAAAATTTCATGCAGATTTGAATTACCAGCAGCAAACAGTTCGATCATTATGTAAGTCCTAAACCACAGCGAGGATCACATTCAGATCATGAGTGGTAGGAAGTTGCTTGCATCAGCGGAGGAAAAACACCCCTTTCTCAGTAATCTGTACCCTTGCCATTTACAGCCTGCACTGTTAGGTAGTCTCCCACCCTCTTGATAGCAGGGTATTAATCTTTTATTATTTTCTTGTAGTTGCATCATGACAGGAGAGAAAAGCAATCAGTAGATTGAAATATGCAACAGACTTGTAATAGTTAACGGTGATTTTTAATATGTCTGCCACATTTGTAGTATAAACCTGATATACATTCATGTCTATTTCCCCATTAAAGGGGAAATAAAGGCAAAGCAAAAGTCTTATTGGTTTAAGTGAAGTACATCTCAGGTTTTCTCAGTGCTATAATAGGTTCAGTTTGGCTCACACTAATTCCAATAAAGTCAATTAAATCAATCTAATTTTATGTTTTGTCTGGCACATGAGAGGATGTGGGGATCTTTGATTTTTAACAGTATATTTTTTTAACAAAATATTTTGTCATCCTTTTACAGATAACAGAACTGTATCTCTTCTTAAAAGGCTTACTGTAGCTACTTTAATAAGCAGTCATGAGAAAACATAGGGAAAGTTAGAGAATTCCTATTATTGCTTCCAAATAAGAAGAGTTTTTACCCATACTGTACGCTCAGAAATTTTATGTTACACATTCAGTGAATGAAAAACCTTATCAACAAGTAAATAGAAGTTTAAAAGTATCTTGGGAAGAATCAGAGCTTGAATTCAACACTAAAATTGCAAGATCTGTACTTCTTGAACAGTGCACAGTAAAACACCTTTTCCACAGGAATTAAATTGAATTATGATAAATAACAAGCCTGAATAGCATATATCTAAAATAAATCTCTCAGCAAACTGATTAGCAGCATAATATGTCCAAAGCTAAGACTAGAATAAACAATTACATTACCTTGCATTTGTAAGGCTGTGCAGTTCTGAAGAACTGAGAATGCAAAGTATTTTCAGCAGATCCCATTCTGCTACCCATCTGATTACTCTGATGAAGGGAATGATGAGACAGGCTCTGAGAAAAACTGGAAAGCACTCTCTAGATCCAAAGGTACACCACAAAACACAAACAGAGAAATGCAGATTAGGGATGAAGTTTGCCTGTATTTATCTCTGATTTCAATGGTGCCTGTGAAAACTGATGTTATTCAAAGGTTAGTGAGATAGCTATCATTGTAACTATGGCTGGAGCTTCTGCTATCAAGGAAACAATGGCCTATATCCCATCTAAAATTAAAAAATATTTTTTTTAATCTCTAAAAGACAAAATATTGATTCCCCCAATAGCATCTACCAATTAAAACAACAAAAGGGCTTCCATAACCAAAATTAAATCACCCAACCTGGAATGTTTTCTGAGTGCTTACTCTTACAAAAAGAGCCATAAGCGCTTTAAGAAATGGAAGTTCTCTGCATCTTTTGCTTACCATTTCTTCTGAACGGTAGCATGTCTAGCATCCCTGAGCATTTTGTTCAATATTGTCTCAGAAGGAAGAACGTTACTGCCTGAATCATTAACACTCATCTCTGCAGCTCCTAGTTACGAGACAAYGGGGTTTCACTCATCCCTGCACAGGTTGTGCTTCATGAAGCCACAGTGAAGAGTGTTACAGCAGCTCAAATACCACTTTTTAGGCATTATAAGTCAGCGACACATAGGAAGCTCTATCACAGTGTTTCTATTCACTCCAAGTCATAGTTTTTATTTTTTCTTCTCATTTCTTCTAATCACCCTCAGATTTTTCAGCCAGCCATGAAAGCAGGACACAGGGATGAGGGTATTTTTTGTTTTACATATGGAAGTACTGTAATTAAAGTCCAGTTCTACTCTGAAAACTGGTGAGAGAAAATGGAATGTTCCTCTGCAGTGAATCTGCTCCTTCTGTGACATTAGAATTAATAATTGGCTAATTAATTGAGAAATTCAAGCTGTTTTCAAGTTACTGGTTTTAGAAAATCAATACGGGAAACAAGGAAGCTAGTATGTTTGCAGGCTGTTGCTCTGAGGCAGTTTCATTGACAGTTACTTGTTTGCAGAGGTGATACTAATAATATGCACATACCACACAAGGCTGTGCCATAGGGTGAACCACCTTCAGCATCCAGAAGGTGCAAAACAGCATGTACGGACAAGTGCAATTCCCCGCCTGCACAGAGACACTGCGTCTGGAGTGCAGTCTGGCATAATCGGCAGGAGACCTTCCAGGTGATGACCAGCACTTTAAGGAAATAGTGCTGCCAGGCAAACATGGTTCATGAGCCCAGGCTATTGCTGAACTGCTTCTAAAAGGTAAGATATTTGCTCAGAACATGGGGCAGGGATCTCCAGTGTCTCTTCACTGTGCCATGCAGACATCCTCTAATAGGCTAGTTCAAAGTCTACTGAACTCAATGACTTTTCTGTGACTTGGTTCAAGAGCAGAAACAGCGTTCACAAAAGTGGAAATGGTGGTTGGCACAGACTTGAAGATCTTTACTGATGAATTCCAGAGAAAGAATGCAACCTGGCTATCAGACACAAAGGGCAGTCTGTTGAACTAATAGTTAAATTAACAGCCATCAGTAGTTTTCTGGAGGGGAGTAGTTTGGGGGAGATTTGTCTGTTTTATTGGCAAATTTATCACAGTTGACTAAGATAACCACAAAACAGACYGGAATGGAATACCAATACTGCACGGAATACATTTAACCAACACTTTTCAGTCAAACCACAATGATAACCTGAGCTATTTTTAGATGCCRCATTTTGGCTTTCCTTGGTGACCAGCAGTGGCCATTTTGTAGATGTTACCTTGTGTTTTCTGTAGAGATCGTTGTACAGGATTCTGAAATGTTTCCTTGTGTAGCTGCTCCGATAAGCTCCACCAAGGAGGTACTCTATCACCAGCCCAATATCAATCAACGATATCTTGTAATCCAACGGAAGGGTACTCTGAAACACCAAATGTCACAGGATTTTGCAATGCTATTTTATGCAACATCCAACCACGTCAGTGCTGTTGGCAGTTGGCAGTGCTGTTCAAATGTTCACAAGACATTTCACACAGTGAAAGAAGACACGGCAACATGCTCTAGGTGACCCTGCTTGAGCAGGTGGTTTGGACTAGATGATCTCTAAAGGTCCCTTCCAACCTCAACCATTCTGTGATTCTGTGAAGTCCAGCTGCATTCAACAGTGAGGGCGATGATCTATCAATAAAATCACCAACAGCTAGGCAGATTGAAGAGAGTCTTGTTTCTCTGAAAACAAGAGAAAACTGGCATGATATGACTTGCTCATTAAGCCAGTTCGTTACCTAATCATAAATGAAGGAGAAATGAAACATATGTTTTATAATTCCTGGAGACTGGTGGTCTCTTGTACAGACTCCACACTGTCACACTAGGACAGCATCTGCGCTTACATTAGCTAGACCTTTTGAGCCTCTCACCACCTCCATTTTAAGCACCATTGCTTCCCAGTTTCTCTCTACTGTCACTCCAGGACACAAGGTTTGGGAAATTCTCTGATGAACAGACTATCTTCCATGCCAACTTTAAGGATTTTCAGTAAAATATTAAACTGTAACTCTTGGAAGTGAAAAATGGGCCTGGGCATAGACGGGACCAGAGGCATTAGGTATTCCCAACAGTCTATGCCTTTCAAACTGTGAAAATTCATTTTCTTCATTAGCCAGAGCTTTTTTCAATAGACTTTAGTGACAGCTCTCAGTCCAGCCAACTAGCACAATCCAGCCCAGGGGAATGAGAGGCACTAGCATGCTCAGAGAGCTCTGCAGCAAAAAACAGTCTCACAAGAGACAGCTTGCCAACTCCGGCATTGAGAGTTAAGCAAGTATTTTTGCTCACCTATATGTATTTCTCTGCATCCATGTATCTCCACCCAAATCCAAAGCAGCAGCAGCAAAACTGGTCATAGTAATGGAGGTTATGTCCTAAAATCCAGGTTCACAATTTTCTGGTGAGTGTCCTAACCACTACATTATCATATAAACAGACTGTGACTGCACAACCTGTGCACAAATCACTCACACATACTTACAGAAGTTCAGGTGTGAAAGTCTTTTCAACATTTAGATCCATCTGCAGGTCCCAAGTGAGTTTAGCCTAGCCACTGGAGTGGAAAATTTTTAAATTATGCATCCACATTCCACCTAAATTCCACTATTCCATTTCAAGTGCCCCTTTAGATCATACACTGAGATCTCCCAGAATGTCCTGAGAGGTAAGTAGGCCAAGGGTTTTAGGAGAGGGATCATATCAAGGAGCCCATCACTTTAGTTTGAGTGAGAAAGACAGAATCCTCAGCCTGAAAAAGCTGAATGTATTTCAGTACAGAGATATTCCAGGTCCATCCCATAAATTAGACCTCAGATATGCCCATCAGTACTGGACAGCACAGAAAATAGCTTGCCAGGGAGACCAGAATACCCTTACACCTATCCACAGCAACATCAGTGAGACTGGCATTAAGGTCACCCACAATATGAAAATCATACCAGAAATACCAGTATTTGATAGCATACAACTCTGTAAACAGTCAGATTTGCCATTTTATTTTATATCAGAAAGAATTAGCCAATTAATTCAGTTTTGGATCTCRGCATCTCCTACAGTGGAGACTAAATGCACAAAGAACAGCTCGTCCCTTCTTGGGTAAGCAATGCTGGGATTTGCAACAGATAACGGAAATATGAAACAAATGAACTGCATAGCTGAATAACTAGGGTGCCCCTACACTGCTAACTCAGCCAATGCTCCACACAGTAGTCATCCACTGCCACCTTCTGTTCTCCCAGGCACTGCAGCACACAAAAAGAGTACTGCATCTTGTCACAGTATCTTTCTGCTACTGCTTAACAAGGAAAGACTTTTCTAGCTTTGGGAAAAAAAAGAAAAACCTTAAAATAATGAGCATAATTACTGCTCTAATTCACCAAGCCTTTTGTACAATCACTGCATAATGTCACTTTGGTAACTTAAGAAAGAGACAGTCTCATCTATATGAACTGCATGGCTTTCAAATTAAGGTATGGGACTCTTGGGAGCATTCAGTGGTAGTATGTTAGTTAACTGCTTGGGGGGATTAATGGGATGAAGATGAACCACCAGATATAGGAGTGTAGTAATGAACCCATCACTTCTATTCCTAAACACTCTCCAGTATCATCTAATAGCAGTGTGTCGCTGGACACTGAAGTTTTAAGCATCATTCTCTGCTCCTCAGCCTCTCCTATGTATATTACCTGTTTCACATCTCGAACTAGATGATGCAGCAGTAGATTTGATGGTCCTTGTTTCTGTGATGTGAAAAGAAGAGAGTAAATGAACGTATCTTTCTACACTTGAAAATCAAGACTGTGAAAGAAAGCTGAAAGAACTTCAAAATAAGCCTCTGCTATCCAAGCTCCCCCCACAAACCTCTTCAGAAGCATTTGAACACCGATCTGCAACATTTCTTTTACCTTAAACCTGGACATATTTTAAAAAGCATTTGCTATCACCTTGGTTAAACAGCAGATCATTTTCAGCAAGATAAGTGTATGTCAGAAATCAAATTAAAATCAGAATATATTTTTCTTGAGATTCATTTGTGTATTCAGTCTGGTTCAGGTCGATGAATTCAAATATAAAAAACTAGGACAGCAATCCAAAAATCCAACTTTACAATCAAAACTGATCAAAAAATGTTCATTTTCAATTTTTTTCAAAAGCCCTTCTTTAAAATGTGTCCTTATTATCTAATCGCTTAAGAAAAATATTATTCTCTCTACACATTCATATCTACAAGTTATGTGTGTGTGCATCATTTTGTACACTGGGATTTCAAACACTCACTGTATTGTAAAGCTCTTCCAACCGAGATATGGTAAGAAAACGGTGCATATTCACTCCATGCTCTATCAACAGCTTYACAAAATCTACACGGTCCATCACTAAAGCATCCAGCATTGCTTGTTCCAAGGCACCAACCTCCAGAAGGACAGGCATAATGGAAAAAGAATAGAAAAATATTACCTTCTTTGGGGAAAAAATGAAACATTCCTGAACAGTTAAGGATCCCTCTATCACAATGATCTGCCTCTAGGTACGTTTAAAGTGTACAGTCCAAAAGAAAAACATGCTGCAGGAAGCATTTGTGTAAAAAGAGAGGAAGAGAAAAACTGACTCTCCATAAAACCAACGTCTGGAAAGACTTCTACAAATCCAACTTTACAGCCAGTCTCTGACAATACATTTCCAGCTCACTTGGAACTCACAGTTCCAACTCACAATTTCACTTTAGAAGCTAATATATGATAATGGGGGAAAAAAACTTTCTTTTTTGACATATGACAAAAACCATTTCAAGGTACTATATTTCAAGATCTTCCTATAGAACTTGAAGTTCTTTAATGTAGATTTCTTTTCAAATATGAGAAAGGATCTGTGTTAGGATAAACTCTCTGAAAGTCACTGCAAAGAAGAGTTCTACCCACGACAGTATCAAATTGGGGAAGCACTCTAGTCATAGTACTTGCACAGAGCTCAACAGGATTTCTCGATGCAAAACAGCAAAGGAGTTGGGAACGTGATGAACTATGACAGCAAAAGAAAAGATTTCTGCAGAATACGCATGCTCAGAAAATGCAGCTGGGTGTGAAAAATGAGAATCTTGGCATACAAACAGGGCAGGTACCAGCACTATCTTGGTACRTAAAGCTGGTCCTTCATGCATGCATTTATGTTTTGTGGATTTTTGCAATATTAAAAGATAATCAGTAAACATTACAGAAGTGTCACATGTCAAAAGAAAGACTGCACAATGCCTCTGAATTATCGGTGTTTCTTTCAGAAATATCTCAAGTGACCTTTCGTGGATTAAATTTCCTTGAGCAGTCATTCCTTGGGCAGGCAGTGCATCTTAAAGAGGTTTAGACAGCCATCTGGTAACTATGAGAATGACATTCTTTGTTGCAAAGTCCATTTGAGACTGAGCTGACATGTAAGCAGGAACGTAGTAACAGCTGATTATAAACCTCACCATCTGAATTTTTAGGACCAGAGTTCTAAATTAAAAGCTCACAATTGGTATATAACCATGCATGTTTCCTTGAAATACTTAAATACATAACAAAAAATACCAAGACTGCATGAACAGTCACTTACAGATTGCTGCTTAAATATCTATTTCAAAAAATTTGAACACATGGCCACAATAACCATGCAGAAACTGTAGATCTTTACAATTGTACGGGGTGGGGGCGGGGGTTACTCCGCGCTAATTAAGAATGCAACTAAGTCAAAAGAGAGCTTTAGAATTGTACTTAGGTCTTTTTTTCTCTTGTTATTCTTTACCATGTATGAAGAAAATAGTATTATGTAAGACCTTTACCCGCTTAAYGGGGAAAAAAAATAAGGAATATATGACTTTCCAATTTTTGCTTGGAGAAGCAATAACAAATGTAAGAATTGTTTATTATGAGCTCTTTACATCTTACTTGAAGGAGAGAACATATTCATTATTTGACAATGGCTTTTTCATTCAAAATGATGCTGAACAATTGCACCGAAATAGATATGAACAAGTACAAAGATCTTTTTCAAGCATATCAGAAGCAGAGGAGGGGGAGCAATGGGATTGCCAGTGAATCTGTAAGGCCGAAAGATGACCAAGGTATAAAAGAAACACTCAAGGAGGTAAGGCTATTGCAGAAACGGTAAATTAATTCTTTACCTCACTGCTCACTACAGAATATGTTAGAAAAGTTCCTACATCAAAGCTGTTCTTTATGGCATACAAATCTGAGGAACTGTGTCAAATTGGAGCGTCAGTAGAAAAGATTTCAGAAGTCATCAATAAAGTGGTAGCAAATTGTCGGGACCAGGTGGTATTCACCTAAAAGTTCACAGGGAACTGAAGTTTAGCTGAAATCGGCCTCTCTGCCAGCGGACTGCAAAACCGTAAAAAATACGCCAGTTTTTAAAAAGGACAGAGGTGCATGCACTATTCAGGTACTGCGTATCAATACAGTCAGAATTTTGTATGAACAAATGTAATAAAACTATGATAAGGAATAGCACTGATAGGGACATGGGTAAATGTGATACAATAAGGAGAAGCAACACAAGTAATTTGTAGAGTGAAATCATAAAGCTACTGGAGATTTTTCAGGAAGCCAACGAGGATAAGGCTGTCTGATTGATAGAATACTTTTGTAGCCCTCAAAAAACTTTTGATAACAGCTTTCCTGAAGAACTTTTAAAGGAATTTTACTGTCACAAGATGAACATCCTCTTGTCRATTAATAAGTGATCAAATGATAGGAAAAAAGAATAGCAATAGGTGGTGGGAGTCCAAGGAAATCCCATAGGTTGCATACTGATTTGACAATACTTGCTGACGATACAAAAATATTTATACTAATTAACCTGATTGTTGTGAAGAGCTGCAGAAGAATCTCAGAATACAGACTAACCAGCC
>NW_020450914.1:100705-131273 GCF_003343035.1 Apteryx rowi | reverse complement strand
TGAAAAAAAAAAAAAAAAAAAAAAAGGTGATACTCCACACTGGTAAATGTGAAATAATGTGCATTGGTGAAACAACCCAGCCTGCACAATGTCAGTCTTGAAATTAATTCAGAAAAGGCATTAGTGGACCTATCTTCTGAAAGCATGAATACAAATTCAGTACTAGTCAAAAAGGCATACAGAATACTAGGGTTTCTTTTTAGATGACTACAGAATAATGTATAAGATACTAGTATGTCACTAAATAATTCAATGGAGAACCTGACATCTTGACTACTGGGTGCAGTGTTGGTCAGCCTATCCCAAAAAAAGGRCTTAAAGATCTGGAGAAAGCACACAGAAGAGCAGCAAAGATTATCAGAGATAAGGAGAAATGAAACAGATTAGCAGCTTGGAAAAGCAAGGAGTGAAGGGGTACTATGAAACAGTTCTCTAAAATCATCAGTGTCGCAGTGGTGGGAAATGGGAAACTGTCATTCATTATTTCTGGCACTACAAGAACCAGAAGCATCAAATGAAAATATCAGGAAGCAAAAAAAGCCACCAAAAGTTAACATTCTCATTTAAGAGCTCAGYTTTCACTCTTCAGTTTTTCTTGAGCTATACTAACTCACCACCCAAAGTAGGTTCCACCTGCCTCTGTAGCACTTATACTTTTCATGCAAATGGCTAGCAAAAGAAGGATGCAAATTCACAGGCCTTGCCAAAATATATCTTCAGTGATAAAAAATGGCAAAAGCTCAATGCTTCTGACTCACTCTAACAGGATAGACATTTAGACAGTAATGAATAAAGAGTGTCCCCTTTCTTTAATACCTTACACAGACTGTGCTTTAATAATAATAAAAGCTTATCTACAGTTGACAGTGTGGCAATCAAATTGTTAAAAAGACAAATGAATGTAAATAAAAAATTTTGCATGTTATAAACCAGCTAGTGAAAGAAGACATTGAGAAAAATATATTCTCTTTGTAGAGTCAAAACATAATAGCATACTGCAATAAATTTCTTAAAGGCAAAATATGCATACATTTTGATTTATAAATATATCTTTCTCATATTGCATAAAAACAAAAGTCTGTGTTACATAAATATTATTAAGGTTATGAGGTCAAGCACTCAGAAGCTATCAGCTAATTCATCATCATGAATAACAGCACAATTATTCATTGCACAATCATATACTGTGTTCCTCCACTGGGCTCAGTCATATCCCGTTCACAGAGTGCATAATGCTCACTTAACAGGCAGCTTTTGGTTCCAGCCTTATTGTTCCTGGCTTGGCACATCCCTTATCTTTCGCACAACACTCAAATCCTGAAAATGAAATTGGTAATTCCCTTCTGGACTTTTCAGGGGGCACTCGACACCATTTGTTTTTAACCAGATTTCTGTGCAAGAACATGCTGTTATCATCTCCACTTCACAGACAGTGAGCTGAGCCCAGAGAGGTAAAAACAAAAGTGTCCATTAATTCATGGATGCCCAGCTGTAGACATCTCAGGCACAATTTTCCACATATTTAGCCTTACACAACACAAGAAAATATGGATTGGTGATCAATAAATTCAAATCTCTTTTTCAGTTAAACCACCAGCTAAGGTCACTCAGCAAAAGAGATGTTCCACTTTCCATCATCCAAAATGTAGATTGTAAAGAAAAAAGGGACACATGGGGACTGGCAAAATCAACTTTGTAATTCTTGGAAAATTAAGGAGATTTACTTCTGGCAGTGTCAGATACCATTTTCTGAAGAAGATATTTACTTTTCTAAGCAATGGGAATAACATCGGTTGAGAGATACAGAATTTATAAAAAAATAACACCACAATGCCATATTATCACACATTTGATTCTCTTTTTTCACCTGGCAACTCCACACAGGATTCAGTATTGGTCTAGTGATTTCTGTACTAGCTAGAGCTAGGAAAAGAGAGGCAGCACATTTATTCCTTTGGAGAAAAGAGTGCTCTGTGTTACAGTGAAATGTCTTTGAGCAGCAATGACTGCCAGAACAGGCTTGAGGGATATATATCCAGAAGGACCAGTGAAACTATTTGGAAAAGCCAGCAGGGAAAATGATAGGACTGGATAAACAAGTGTGTTTTTAATTTTCATGTGATGCTCAGTGTTGTTGAATAATGTGATTTTAAGAATAGCATCTCTCCAAAATCAATGATTATGCCAAGACTTAATCCAAGCACCAAACTACTCCTCAGTTAAAGCCTGACAAATGCAAATCAGGGAAAATAAGTCATCATATTAAAATACAAAGCTACTGTGAAAAATAAAACATACCTTCCAGTGTTGTCCATAAACCAATATATGCTTCTTGGCAATATCCAGTCGGTTCCAGGCCAATGCCAAATCTAGCTGATCTGAAGCAGACACATTTGTACCTAGGAAACAAGCAAAGCATTTAATAGCTCTCATACATTAATGTTATTCCTTTGCTTTAAATGGGTAAGCCAACGAGGCTACACGTCAGAGGAAAACGCGTCATATTCTCAGACAAGTACCTTTCAGGAGTGCGGTCAGAATTGCCAAATCAATGTCCTGCTGTTCCTCAGACTCCGCATCAAATATGGTTATCTGTTAGAATCGCAAAAGTACTTTATTTGAGGTGGGGCAGAAAACCTTGAGGTTATTTCTTCTTGGTAAGAGTTGTGGTAGATTAAATCACACAGATCTCAGCACAAACACTGGCAAAGGACCCATATCTAAGTGTATTTACTCTGTTTCAGTAAGAAATTATATCATTTTGCTTTTTAATGCAATGGCATCCCAGAGAAACTGACATCAGCCTACTATATAATAACACAAGCTTATTTCCTTTTGGTTAGTTTTCAAAGCTGGGAAATGTAAAAATGCAACATGACTGATATCTACTCAGTTTTCAACTAGAAAACAGTCTTAGACAGTCAAATATAATAAAACATACAGAAAAATATAAAAAAAACTTATTATATCATTTCCATTTTAGTGTCCATTGCTACAATTGACATGACTTTCACAAGAAATACTCAGTACCCCCAAATGACTACCTGAGCCATTAAATGTGCCAGCGCATTTCAAAAACCCTGATACTCTAGAGACAAATTCTAGCAAAATTCTGAGTAGAAGAATGGATGGATGCATTTCTAAATTACAAAGATGACACTAGTAGAGAAGGAAAAAAAAGTAAGAATCACTTGATCTTTACTGTGAAAACAAAGATGTCAGGCCTTTTGCCAAAAACACGAAAGCTGTCATTTCATAAGCAACCACTGACACTTGAGAGGTTAACTAACAGCTTCTGTGGAACTACCTAATATACACCTTAGTAAAACAAAGGATACACAGATCAGTTGCTGGTGCTTTATTAAAACAGAAGACTCATTTCATGTTATCTTTTCAGGAGTTTTGACCAAATGCACTGAGCTTCCTTTCCCCTGCGGCACATGATGTGTACTGAAACCAGCAGAAATGCACAAAGGAGCACAGACACCCTCTCGTCATCTTTATATTAGAGATAACACTATTACTTTGCAACCGCTGAGCCCAAGCCAGCCCATCACAGAAAGAGCAAAAAGGGTAACCGCRAACAAAGACATCATAAAATCAGCACGTGAGCCCTACTCACAGATTCCCTGTGCTCCATGCACTCCATCAAAATGTGACACAAGTGGCTGGACTGTTTCCGCCCCAAATTAAAGGTGTTTTGGATCATTACTAAAACCTCCTCCTTCACTTGAGGGCGCAGCTCCCTGAAGAACAGACATAAAAGCAAAAATAAGTATACTTTTGGCTACTTCATCCCACCCCAAATGACACCTCAGCAATAAAAGAAACTTGTGCTAAGCAGAGACACTTGAGAAACCTGTTTTACTTTCACTTCTCTGTTGACTTTTTCCTCCCATCTTTCAACAAAACAAAGCAAAGGCATCACATAACAGAAATTATTATTTACATGGGCATTGCTCCTGACCACACACATAAACCATTAGAAACACAAGAAATGAAAAAGTTAAGAGTTTTCAAAGGATTGCTTATGAATATGCAGCTAAAATCATTTAAAGTTTCATAACGTTTTTCTGTCTTTCAATATCCCAGCATCTGTAGCTGAGCAAAGGTTCTGGGGAGCTGAGGCTGCACTGGAGGTAGCAGAAGGAGTTAGAGCTAGACAGGATGATAAATATGGGGCATATTGAAATAAATGGGAAATATACTGGGACCTAAACCAAGGCCAGGGAACATTGGTTCTCATCCTACCCAAGACTGAGGTTCTCCCAGCCAATAACCCCAGCCCTAGTCTGCTTTGTGTAACCCAAACCCAAGCCCACTTTACAATCCTGACAAGAAGGAAGAAGGGATGGGGTCAAAAGCAAAGCAAGTATCTGGGGTCTCCCAACACCAACCCTAGCCAGAGGCTAGAAACATTTAGATAACTCAGAATAGCTAGATGTAGTTTCAAAGCTTTCCTCTTCAGAAAAGCCTTAGTAATTTTGGCAGAATAGTTTTTTAAACACTGGCTTGAGGCAGGGAAGGAACAGGTACTGTTCTCACTTCAGAGAAGTAAAAGTCAGCAAAAGCCCACAGTGGAGTCATTATTAGAGGCAGGAATCTCTTCTCTCTCTGATTTGGAGACAGGCATTTTCAGGTCCCTCCCAATATTGCAAACCAAGCAGGAGGTGCGGTATGCCGCTACTCACCCCGTATCACCCGTGTGTTTGTGGGTAAAAGCCAGGATATCTGCAGCTCTGCCAGTGCCCTCACAGACCACCACGGGGACAGCTGGACTGGCCCTCACGTACTCCCACACCATTAGGATCACATTGGGGCCTCCTTCCACCACCAACCCAACTATGGGTACACCTTGGCCCATTCCTGTTTCAAAAAACACCTAACCAGTTACAAACAGGTCTTGGTTACAAAAACAACAACAACAACAACAACAACAACAAAAAAAAACAGATCAGAACGTCTCATCAACGAATACTCTTGAAGGAATCTCACAGTAACTATGTGGTTCAATGGAGAGGAAATCATGTCTTCACCATCTCTAATCTGACTTACAGTTTTTAAGACTGACTTTCACAGAACATCTGCAACTGGGGCAAAAAGGTCATGAAAACCCTTTGATGCAATTGTAAGCAGCCCTAGCACTGGAAAGAAAGAGCATACTATGCAAAATATCCTTCTTCTGCACTTTGCAATAGCTCTCACACATACAAGGAAACTTGACGGAGTTTGAAATGAGGTCCATATCCATTTGCTTGCTTGTACATATAGAAAAGCAATCAGGCACTTTTTTACAGACTTTGACAAGTTCTACAGCAGCATGGCATTGTTTTAATAATTAGAAATACCTGTCAAATAAGATGCAAGAGAAATAGAAAAAAAACAATAGGAAATACAAGTGACAAAAAGCCATATTAAGAAAAAACATTAGAGGCTGAATAAGAAGCTGTACACATGAACACATTAGAAAGATTTTGGGTAGGTTTCTAAGTTTGTAAAAACTATATCATGAGCTGATAAAGATAGCAAGCATTCAATATTAAAACTCTGCAAATATATTTTTAACAAATCTCATGATTTAAACCTCTAGAACAGAAGCAACTTCCAGAAATTGCTTAAATGATCTATTGCATAAAAAGAAATACTTGTCTAGGTAATAAACACTTTCTTTATGATTTCTATACTATAATTCAGATACTGCATAGGCAAACAATGGAAGCGGAAGTTACAAAATCTGGCTAACAGAAACACTGACTAAAAGTTTCCCTTTTGCAAGCAGTCTGTGTTTCTGTTCCCAAGGAGGTCTGAGGTATGCAGTGCAAGATATGATGAGGATAAAAGTATCATAAATAGGCAGAGAAGGATCCAAGTGCTACTGAATCTGATGGTCTTACCATCTAGTTAAAATGTTGGGAAATTCTCTCGTGCTGATATAAAGACCAGGCAAAACTGYGGAAAAGCGAGCACATGCTCAGCACTTTCAGAATAATCTGACTCTTTTAGATGTTTCTGCAACTGAGAAACCAAAATGTGAGTTACTCCAAATGCCTAATTCTTTCTGAGAGTGCTGTCCTTTCCACTTCTCCTGATCGAGTTCAAGACACTTGAATTGAACAACTTCAATCAGTGAAATCCATAGCAACTGAAGACACACATCATGTAACGGGAAACACCAAGTATCTCCATGACTTTTAGGATAGCATTTTCAAACTGTGACCAAGGCAGTACTCACTTGTGTGTATTTTTTGAAGTGATATGTACTTCTCCAAATTTCTCCTGAGCATCATTTCATTCCCATACTTGCCTACTGTCCCATCATCTGCCATTAGGAAATGAGAATGCATGCTGTTGAGGGTACTCAGCTTGCTGAGTGGATTACCAAGAGTCTGGTACAGGCAAACTACCTGAGAAAATCAAAATAAAAAAATCTTCAAAGAAACCAGCAAAATATCACCTCGTGTGTTGCCTCACTTGTCTATATTTCTTTGTCATACTGTGTGGAAGTCTCCATCATGCTTCTTGCTGCTCTGATCAAGCATGGGTTTTCCTTTGATTCTTAACAGCAACAAAAATATAATTAATACCATAGAAAGCATTTATGATTAGGCTTACAGTCCTTAGTGAGGAGATGAGTCACTGCCTGCCTTTCTTTGTAATAGTTAAAACACAGAGGCATAATTTTCCCTGTTGTATTTCCACTAAAAAAAGTGACCTGTCATATACATGGAATGATCTTGCCCTTACCTGTCAAGTGTTTTTAAACAGTTATGTAGATTGTGCCCTCACATTGCCACTCACATAAAATTGCAGCTTATGAATAAAAATTATGCATTTTAATAGCCTACTTGTGTACACCATTAACCTGGTTGCTTATTCTGAACCACATGAATGTAGAAATACACAATTTGCATGCACAAGACAATTGCCTAGTTAACTACAAAATTTCAAAAAGAAATAGCAATTTCCTATAAAAACATAAATATTTTAAAACTATTACTTACACATGAAAAGCAAAATACAGTGCCTCAACATGCGATAGAATTCAACTGCTGAGCAAAAATCTAAGATTTCTTTTACTGACAACAAAATCAAACCAGTGAAGTGAAGCAGGCAGAAAATGATGTAGATAACAAAGCTAAAATATCCCTAAACATGAAGGTTTTTATTAGCAAAATGTGTCCAACTCACATCTTTTCCAATGAGGTCCCTCTGGTTCTCAATGATGCCCCAGGGAGGGATCCCAACAGCACAGATCTTCCGCAGGTACGGGGAGGCATGGCCTTTCAGTGCATCCCCCACATGCCTAGACACTCCTAAACGCATAAGTAAGCATCACTTTTCTGCTACATTTGGATTCCTGATACAGAACACCAGTGAAAGGGTTCTCCATCATTTACTTTATTCTACGGTTATGTTTTGAGCAGAAATAAAACTATCCTCCTCACTTGTACATTTGACATACACTGCAGGAATAGTAAGGTTCAGACGTAATGCACCAAAGTCAATGCACATTTGTAATTAACATTATTCATACATGTTGCTAATGGATCTATCTACCTGCATAAATACCTTATTATTTGTATAAATATTCTCAGAACTAAGATTGAAACTAATGCCTTTGTTAGTATTTATACTAACATATAATACTTTGTTAGTATTTACATTTAATTATTAACCATTTCAATTAGTTTCATTGCACATTAAAGACTCTATTCTTTCAAATATAACACCTCACTCTATTGGAAGAACTTAGAATGACAAACTAAGAGCAAAAAGAAAAGCAAAAAAACACAGAAAAAAATCACCTTAAGCATCCAAACGTTCTCAAAAACATATTTGGATTTAATAAACTTTTAAGTTAATGGAAAATAGTTTGGCAATGATCTTTTCCAATTTTTCAATTGCTGCATGTCTATGTTTTTATATTCAGCTAACTGAATGAGTCTTTATTTCTTCCTGTGCTTGGTACTCCTTGCAACCTGAGCTAATATACATTAAGACTTTATTGTAAAGCAGCAATGATTAAAGTTCAGATTTTGTCTAAGCAACTGACAGTTTAAAAAAAAAAAAACACACATGCAAATAGAAACATGTTTGAATGGCTTTGAACAAGACAATTAAAAAAAAAAGTTTCATTTGTAGTTTTAGCTTATAGAAAGTTTTTAGATCATTCCTTCATCAAAAAGGATTAAATTGATCTAATAATGAATGTGCTATTTTTCAGCACATCATTCACATGACKGTTTTCAAACAAGGTGATTTTCCCATGAGCTTCATGTCATCTCTTGTTTGTCCATACTACCCCAGGATGGCACAAAGCATAACCAAGCACCCTAGCTCATCTGTCAGGTGTAAATTCAAATCCTCTCTGATGTACAGAATAGTCTCCTTTAAGGCCACATGACTGAATACAAGCTAAAGATTTTTTCAGTTCCTTGGCTTACTGACCACTTCAGCTTTTGTGCATAGTCTAGGGAATTTCAGATATTAACAGGCTAGTTAATGGATTATCATAATTTTAAACTTTCTTAATTATAAAATATGAATTCAATTTAGATTTGAAAACTATTTTAAAGATGCTGATCACAGTCCTCAGAACCTGAACGTTTTAAGGAAGTAGATGAAATCCACTGCAATGTAAGTTCTGTTTATCTACTATCAGTTGGCACTGTGCTTCTTATTACATGCAGAATACTTCCTTCCTCTTTAATAAAAAAAAATTAAAAAAACCTAAGAATGTCAGTCAACAGCAAAGCAGTCTGATGTCACTCTTTGCATTATGCATTATTCCTGATAAAAATTCCCTTATTTTGTGCTAGAATATCCCAAATTATCATACAATTACATTGTATTTGCCCTAATTGTACATGCTCATATATGATGAAGACTGAAACAAAGAAAAAGAATTATACTACCGCTATTGATGCCTTCTGTAATTATCCATGCTCCCGTAGTCTCAGCAGCCTTGACCAATCCTTTGCTGAAAACCTGTTTGACCTTTGAGGGAAGCTTGAAATTTTGAATGCCTCCATGAACAGATATCACTAGCTTTGGCAATTCCATCTGCCATTCTTTAACCATCAGGTGCAACAGCTGGTCCAAATTGCTGTCATAAGAGAGTCGAATATACTGGAAGAAATAATCATGGGTAAAATAAATATCCTTTAAATACTCCAAGTGAAGAAAATGAAATATCTGAGAAAGTTCTCAGCTCTAACATCTTAAAGATCTTGTGAAACATTAGAATTTTCACAAAGAAAGACATTAACGCTATAGCATAGAAGGTATCAGTGAGGAATACAGAGAACAAGTCAGGTTGGTCTTAATCTCAGTGAAGCTCAACCTAAAAATATTGTATACACACTCTAATTTGAGTTACTTGTACATTGCCCCGTTCTTTCAGGGCTAGCAATCCAATATTTGCCCAACCTCACTTTTTGCCTTTCTTACACTGAAATTACAAAAAAGCACATATTAACCCAGCACCTATTAAAAATCAAATTACACCCAAACCTTGGCATGGTAAGTATGATCTCCATCTTGGAAATTGATCGTTCCAAATGCATCAGTTGGACTCGTCTTTGTGTGTTTTTGCACAGACCATTCTTCATCGCCTTTCTGCAGGGCAGCCTGATAGATCGGCCAGCTACAGTCTACCTCTGTGTGATCTCCAATCAGCCGTCCACAGCAACACCTCACATTAAAAATAAAGAAATGATTTTATAGCATACGYACTTGCACACAGCTGTAGGATCTTGATCAGAATAGCCCAAAAAGTTTTCCTACAAGGATGGATTTCCTAGCTTTCTGATAACAAAAACAAACTCAGATTAAAAAATTCAGTAATGGCAAAATGACATTGAATAAAATCATAAATATGTTTTGACGGATACATTTTTTTTTATACCTGGGAACACTAATAACAGTTTGACAGTCCCATGAAGCAATTCTGATCTGAGCAATGCAGTTCAGATTTAYTGGGCTCATATGTGAGGTTAAGAAGAATATTCTGGGCCATCAAGACTTTTCTGTGGTTATGACCACATGTTATTCTAGGTACTGAAGAAGATCTTGGAGTTACAGTCATCAACCAGGAGGAGAGAAGTGACCTTAAGTCTAGAGGGAAATTAAGGGTGACCTTTATACTAACTCTTGGACATCAGCAAAGTGAATATACAAAATAAATTGATTGAAGTGTAATGTTAATGGAAATTTAGCAGAAGCTCAGTTAGCATTAAAAGCTTGCAACCAGATGAATAGCCTGGGCTCCAAATTCAATCAGTATTACTGTTATATAGGCTCTGACAGGCTTCGGCCTGTTTTACAGAATTAACTTTGATGTAATTTATAACAACATCTGATACTCCAGTTTCCCTTTAGACATTTCTGATGTTAAAATACTCTTGGGAAATTTAGAGAATCACTTTCCTTCTACTCTGCGAGATACCAAGCAGCCTCCAACATTCCAAACTTAATGAATTCCTTGGGACTTTCAAATATTACTTGTGGATCTAGRAGCAGGCTAGATGTAAACTTGATCTGCAAAACTCTAAAGAGGTAACATGCAGAAAGACAGAACATTTTCTGCAGAGATAAGAGAGAATTAAATGGTGAAAGATAAATGGATCAAAAAAAAAAAAAAAAGCCCTAAGCAAATTAAGCAGGTGTACTGTTTTAGAAAGGCACTTTCAGACACATCTATGAACCATATAAAGTATGTATGCACTTTAGTTTTTCAGCACAGGCAAATGTCAAAGCTCTACAAAAGCAGACTGGAGAAGGAAGGCATCCCAGAATCTTGAGGAATTAATAACTCAAGCAATCTTGTTCAGTGGAGAATTAAAGAGTTGTTGAAGCCTAGCACTGCARAAAGCTACCATCAAAATATCAGCACATAAGGACTACCTCTCATGTTATTGTGCCTTACAGAGTAACATCAGCAGCCCTTCCTAGAGCAACAAGAACTGCAGCAACCTGCCTTTTCATAGCAAAGATCCTATGGAAAGGAACTAACCATCTGACATGACAAATCAGTGCAGTAATCTTGAAACTGAGAGGGCCAATGAACACYGAACTATTTTAGTAAATAACAACATTTGTACTGCATGCTAAATGTTTAAATGCAGATGCACACAGGGATCAGTCACATTTGCAGAACGCCTCAGTTACACTGAGCAGGCAGTAGAGGATTACACGTGGACCTAACACAGGCACCGCAGGGTATATACACCCGCTTTTAGACCTAAAATTACCACACAGATGTATGAACTCAAAAGGACTGGTATTTTCCAAACAGCTCTTGCTCTGCTTCAAGTTGGCACGCTTTCTCTAGGTGTTTAGCAGGAAGGACAAGGTGCAAATAATTCCTGAGCTATCTGGAAAGTCAAAAGTCAAGACCAGGAGACTTTCAGGAAGGGTGAGGAAATCAAACTAGGACATTACATGGAGCTCTTTGTATTTTGATGTAGATTTTTGTGTTGTATGTGACAGGGCTCAAAGAGGAGAGGAGCCACCAGTCAGGGTAAGGATCGAGTCAGGGACCGCTCATGAGCACTCGACCCACACAAGTCCCTGGGATCTGACAGGCTGCACCCTGAGGGAGCTGGTGAGGGAGCTGGTGGATGTAACTCGCAAGGCCACTATACACCAGCTTTGACACATTGTGGAGATTAGGGCAGTTTCCCAGCAACTTGGAGAGAGGCGAGTGTTGCACCCATCTTCAGAAACGGGCAAAAGATAAATCTGGGGAACTGCAGGCTGGTCAGCAACATTTCAATCCCTGGGAAAATCCTGGAACGAGTCCTCTTGGAGCCCACATCTGCACACATGAGGGAGAAGGTGGTGATCAGAAACAGTCAGCATGGATTTACCACGGGTAAATCATGCATGACCAACTTGATTACACACTGTTATAAAATGACCAATTTTGTGGATGAGGGGAGAGCAGTGGATGTCATTTACCTCAACTTTAGAAAGGCTTTTGACACAGTCTCCCACAATATTCTTGTATCCAAATTGGGATGTTATTTTCTGGGTGAGAGGACAAGATGGGTAAAAAACTGGTTGAGGGTCGGGCTCAGAGAGTGGTGGTTATGGGTTGCACCCTACCCGGAGGCCAGCATCACGTGGGGCAGTGCAGGGGTCTCTGCTGGGACCTGTCCTGTTCGGTGTCTCCATCAGGGACCCAGAGGAGGGGATGGAGGGCGCTCCATCCCGTTGTAAAGACCCTGACTCTGGGGGAAACAGTGGCTATGTGGGAGGGCAGGTGCCACTCAGAGGGCCCCGGTCAGGCGGGAGGAAGGGGCCAACTGGGCTGCGGTGAGCTGTGGCAAGGACAAGGATGAGGACGAGGACAAGGGCACAGCCGTGGCCAGGCCAGGCAGCGCCAGGACAGCTGGCGTCATGGAAGTGAGCAAGCTCGGTATGGAGAGAAACATCTGCCCCGGGGACAGCCCAGCAGTGGGTCCGGGCCGGAGGGTGGTGCTGGCTCTGTCCTCGGGGGCTGTCAAGCCCTGGCTAGGTCCAGCCCTGAGCGACCTGGTCCGCCCTGTGGCTGAGCCTGCTCTGGGCAGGGGGTGGCCTGGAGGCCTCCTGCAGTCCCCGCCAGCCTGCATCATCCTGTGATCCTCTGAATACACCATGTATAGCTTCAAAGTGTCTTTGCAATAGCTCTTCCKTCCTTACTTTAGAGGCTCACCAAGCTACCAGTGAGGAAGGGAGTAACGTGGAGCGACGCAGGAACAGCACCCTGGAAAAGTCACGCTTTGAGTAACAAGGAGAAACTTGGAGGGTCGACGGTGACGTTAAAGCCATGCAGTAACAAGATTACAAAAGCCAGTGCCCTAGCGGGTAGCATGTTAGAGCCAGTATCCAAGAAATGTGCCTAAAGGGTCAGCTACAGAGATAACTCGCAAAAACCATGGAGATGCACAAGGAACCAGAGGTTCAGCACCACATTGCTGAATAACCGCACAGGGAGATCAGTCTGGGAGTCATGGCACAGCAGCCTGGGATGTATTGGGAGCACTGCGCTGAAGAGGAGATAGGCCAGTTCAACACACTCGGGAAGCATGGACAAACAAATGTGCCAATACACTACTCAAATTTGATTAGCAAGTACTTAATGGAGTTATTCTATTTAGTAATTGCAAATAGTTGCATAACCCACTCATAAACTGATTGCAAACCTTGAAAGTTCTCTTTAAATAACATCATTAAGAGATTACATTTGGAAAAAAGAAAAAAACTCATTTGCCTAAAGTATTAGGTCAAATTACGGTATACATCACATACATTCACATTAATTTTTGACTGTTATGAAAAATTCACAAGTCTCAGGAAGCCTAAAACTGGTTTCATTTCTGATCTAATAAACACAAAATAACCAATTTTAACACTCATGTGGAAATGTTTTTCCCTTGTTCAGAAATTTGAAAGAAAAGCTCTGCTAGAACATAGCTATCCGTGCATCTTAAAATATACAAGTAAAAAGATTAGCTATCATTCAGGAAAATGTACCTGGAAGATAATGGCTGACTGAAATGAACACCAGATAGACACACACATCCTGCATATACAGACAGATGGACAAATAGGATTTATATGAATTAAAAAAGCAGGAAAATGCACACCAAAAAGTTAACAGCAGTAAGAGGGGAACAAAATCCAAATCTATGAGACCTAGAGAAAGGTAAAAGAGAAAAATAATTTAATAAGAAAACGCTGTGGCTTCTCTCCTTTTTCTCCTTCTTCCTCCATCTCTCCTCCTCTCTCTCGCTGCAGTATTAGCATTCATATAACTACACAGTGTTTGATTAGAAGGTTGATCTGGTTCAAAACTAATCTTTATTTTTTATTTTTTCCAGGTTAATTTTCATATCAATGAGCTTCCTGAACCAACTAACAACATGATCACTGGGGGGAGGGGGGGGTAGAGGGAAAGACAGAACTGCAGTAGTCTGAATTTAAATGGACTTAAAATAGCATGAAAACTACATCTTAAGTACTCCCTTACTGAACTCATCTGAACTCATCTGCAAGTTAGCAGGAAGCAGTAAAATTCTCCCCGCCTTTCCACCTCCAGAATGCTTGCAAAATCTTTGGATCTCTCTTCTGCTCTGGGGCTAAACCACACTGTGGTCATTCTTTTGGGACAGAAATCAGATAAAGGGAGTAGACCCTTTAAGAGTATATGTTTCACAGATCATTCACCTTACTTTTAAGGCCAATGCCCTTCACATTGATTTGATTTACAGGAGTGTTTTATTTGCTTTTTAGAAAATTTGATTCTCGCTTCATGCAAACCTTAGAAGCAAAATAAAATGTGAATGTATCATCAAAACGCAAATAGTCATGCTCATGCAGATGACAGGAACAGTTTGCACAACCTTGTTAGTCACTAGTTATTGGGAACTCCCAGTTTTCTATTGCTTCAGCTTTCAGAGAAAAGGCCTTATTGCAAAACAATTGTCAAGGAAAATTAAAGTTTTGATTTAACAACTGCKAATTTATTATCCTAAACATGCAATAGAAAAAGCCGTTTGGAGACACCCGCTAGAACAACAACGGCTACTACAAACATTGGATTGAAAAGATTCACAAGCCACAAATACTGGTTGCCTGAAAAATCCACACACCAGTTAAAAGCACCAAAATGATGTACATTTTGTTGTTTGCCTTCCCAAAAGCAGGAATCCAGAACAGCCAGGACAGTGAAGATGAGAAAAATCTTTAGAAAAATAATATCTGTTGTAATCTATTCTATTCTGTCTATTATAATATCTAAGTGTCTATTGTCTTCTTCCTTCTCCCTTCATTTTGTTCTTCCCCTTTCCTTGATTCTTAAGGTTCTTCACCACCCTCATCACCCTCTCTTTTATGGCACCCAGGATATAGCTGGAATTGTTACCCATTTAGAGACATATTTCTGCCTTTCATTCCTCAAGAGAAGATTAAGACAAAGACACCTGCAGAAGTCCTTTGGATAAAATTTTCTATTTTGAATAAATTGAAGGTTATTGTACAATTTATTGTACCATGGTTTATAGTAAAACTTTCCCCAACAGGTCGCCAGAAAGGCTCTCATGACATTTCCAGAAGAAGGATATTTTTGCTATTGTTGCTTCCTAGACCAGGAACATCCATTTTTTCTTTAGCTCATTTTAAAAAGCACAGACTTCCATTTATAAAGCCTTACCTGATTAAATTCTGGCAGACCTGGCATCCTGCAGAACATCTGTGACAACAGATGAATAATTAATACATGCATGTATAAAAGAAAGCACCTGTAATGGTATTCATAAAATATCAATCCACCTGTGAAAAAATTCTAATCAACAGAATTAAAGGTTGTGTAATTCCACATTCAACCTAGAAAGATCTACTGAATAACTTCAGTGATTTGTTTGGAATTTTAAATCTCAAACTGTATGTCCAATCTGCATTTCATAGACAAGCTATCATTTACCCTATCCACGTGTTCAAAACTATATGATCAAATTTGCAAGTTTACACCTTGACATGTGATCTCACCGGGTTTATTTAGGCAATACAACCAATTAGCTACACAGTCTTGGGTGCACAATCCAGAAGATTTGTACTTTCAATTCCTCAAACCTGGCTTGAACATTTGATTTTTTTCTTACTCTTTTTACATTCTTTGCCAGTCTGAGCAGAAACCTGCATCTCAGAGTACCATAAGCAACAGCAGACATTGTTTTTTACTTAAAGCAGATTCTGCTTTATCCTTTGAGGAAGGAAGAAAGCAGTAAAACAGGATTAAGAATTCCAGTGCAGTAGTAATTTGACGTTAAGAAGCATGTCATTTTTCTCTCTCTCAGTTGGATGGCATACCACAGTTTTGGTTATTGGATTGAGAGCAACATATCTGAGAAGCCCCAAAAGGTTAATAGTTGCCAATCTGTAACTCAAACAGCCTCATTTAAAAGGTACTGGTGACAGTATCTATAAAYGTCAGCAATCACTAACTGAGGCATCACAAAACTGCAAAGAACTGCACTGAAACTACACACAAAGTCCATAAAAATTTATTCTGATTCTTTCTAAATGTAGCAGAAAGAAAAATTCACTGCTTTACCTGTGAGGGTCTTTTGAACTGGGAATGATGTTGGCACATTCTCTCTTACTGAAGACCTCTTCAATCCAAGATTTTGGGGACTGAAAAGACATTTCAGACATAATTGCATTCCTTACCTTCAGAACATAATGTCAAAAATTGCACTATAATGTCTATATTGCTGTATGTGCTGAACATCTCAATGATTCCCATCATGATGTTAGATGAAACCAAACGCTATGAGCTGAAGCTACAGCTATGGCTCTGACCAGTCCCAGCTGTTCAGTCCCAAGCTTTACAGAGCTCCACGTAAATATGAATACTGAGATTTATGTCTGCCTCTATTAATGAACATGAAAACGATTTAGAGGACCAGTAAAAAACACATATATAATAGAAGTGGAGTTGCTTAAATGACTACACATTCCTCCTGCCAGAAGACTAGTGTGTGGCAATCTTATTAAACCTGTGAAAATCTGGAAAAAAAAAAATCAAGATTTTAAAATTATTTTTATTTGTTTAACCAGAAAGAGATGACTGATTCCTTTTTTTATTATTGTTATTAACATTTAAGAACTGATGCTTCCTGGTTACATGTCTCCTGAACTAGGACTACAGTGAAATGCAAAATGCAAAAATCTGGGACCATTCTCAAAGACCAGACCTAGCACTTAACCGTAATGTCAAGTGGGATTTTTCCACTGACGTCCAGGGACACTGAAAACCGACTTGATGAAGGCTGTGTAGCTGAGGAAATAATCACTGTGGTACAGAGATTTTTCCAAGAATCTCTCTGGGAGTTTTTGAACCTCTTCCAGTCTCCCAGGATCAAAATTCCCCAAAGCAGCAACAGGTTTTTGGTTGCCAAATTTTGAAAACTCCATGACTGAATTTAAACAATAGTAGAACACAGGAAAATCTTCTTGCAATTTATGGGAGCTGTCACCTCAACAAAATGGATAATAGATAGATATCGTACTATAAAAAATAAATACAATTATAACGATTAAAACTGTCTCATTGCCTCTCTACCTCTTGTCTATCTTGGATAGTAAGCTTGGATAGGACAGGGCACAGTAGGGTCCTGATTTATGATGAGGCATACAAGACAAACAATAATAAACACTGACTCCTTTCTTACTTCTGATGTTTGCAAAAAATTATCCCTGCACAGTACACACCTGCCTTGTAAAAATGCTTATGATAAGTACCTGTCTCTGTGCTTGTTTGTAAAAGGTCTCTTTCATATCATGAATTAGTAAAGAATTAAATTCACGAGAATGTCTGTAACTCAGCTGATTAAGAATATTCCTGGTAGCATTTTATGGCTGGAGTTCAGCAATAATTCTTATAAAAGAGAATACCTTTCTTATCTGCTGAATGGAATTATGATCCTTAATAAAACAGGTCTGTTTGAGGTTTCTTACTTTTGCTTCACRTTCTCAAATATTATCTGCCCCCACATAATCTTATAGCTAATCCTTTAGTTATGGAAAGTCAAGAGCTATACAAATGAAATACCAAGATGTCTGAAGGCCTGGATCCAGCTTCCATCAAAACCAATGGGAGTTGTTCCTTTGATTTTAATGTAGTCTGAATGAGGCCCCCATTGATAAAGATGAAAGAGTTTATTAAAAAATAGTTTGCTGGTATTAATGTGGATGTGTATTCTTCTGGGAACAACTAATTGAACTGTGTCTGGTTGAGCTCAGAATGAAGGAACATCACCATGGCAGATCCTCAGGGCTGGACAGAGCAAGGCATGCAGAAAAATTAATTATCTTCAAAAGACACCTACTGAAGACCAGGCACAAAAATTCAATCCAAAGAAAAGCCTGAGAAGCAGCAAAGTGAATTTCATTTTTTGAGAGCAGCTATGCAGCTATGCTCTGTTCTTCTCAAAAATCTTTCAGCAGGATTCTCATTAGCAACCAGTATTGTCTCATGCTTCCCAAACCACTTCATCCTAATCGTTTGAGCTATCAAGGAAAACACTGAAATGTTTCTGATATTACAACATCCTGGGACTCTGGTCTTCTTGAAATCTGTTTCCTGTAAATACTAGTCTTCAATTATCGGAACTAAAGAATAAAAAATATATATATTTTATGGGATGCCCTGAATAAAAAGGCTTTTTTTTTTTTTTTTAAACACTTACTTTACTAAACTTCTCATGAACAAGAGTGGGTATAATGGAATGGCTAGGAGACTTTTTGGTGCAGGCTGAGCAGTACCACATGAGAGATCCTGCATTCCTGACAGGCTTCCCAACATTCGCTGGGGCAACACGTTCAGCCTTGTGAGAGGAGAAAGAAGCTGTCACTTACATTTAGTAACAGCACTAGTAATTCAAAATAATTCTGTACAAGCCATTGGTGTCACATAGTCTCAGGTGGCTTCCCTCAAGCTACTTTATTTCCAGCATGACATAGCCCAGAAATCAAGTGTTATCTGCCTATATCTTGAGGTGGGGGTACATCACAACCCAGGTGTGAAGGCCAGTTTTGGAGAACACAGCCCAGTGTAACGAGGACGCTTTGCATCAGCCTACACACCAACTACAAAGCATGGTGCCAGCTGAGCAAGGGGCTGGCACTCAAGTAACCCATGTGTGAACACCCATAAGAAAGGATGTCAAAGAAGTTTTTATCTCCAAAGTGCAACATATCTCATCATGCCATCACATGATACAAGTTACCACAGATTTTTTTTTTTTTTTTAATGAGGATAAGTCATCTGGTACACTATAGTTTTCCTAGTGTAGTTATTTCAAATCAAAAGATAACTTTGCTCTTCATAATCCTGAGGGATGGCAATAAACTATGTTAGCCAATGTTACAATATCTAGTAAGGGAGATATAAAGACATCTTCTTTATTATCAGCTTTTTGAACATCCAAGCTGTTCCCTGAAAGAACATACCTTATTTTTTTWAAAAAATATTTTTTTGTTTTGGGTCTTTTTTTTTAATATAAAAGTAATGTTTAAAATTCTGGATATTTTGTGTAACATTTTACAAATTGGCCCAATAGCAATAGCACTAGAGGTCATTGCAAAATTCCCATTTACTTCAGACAAACAAGACTCACAATCTGACCCTTTAATCTTGAAATGCCAAGGATACATCTCTCCTAATGGCATATCTACTACAAGCATAACTACTCAAGTCCTTTAACTCAACTTAAGGATTCTTAGCCTTTAAGAATTTCTCAGTAATAAGAACTGAAACCATTTCAAAGTAAAATTGATAGAATACTGGGAATTTTCACCCTGCTCTGCAAAGAAAGAGTATCTTCCTATACAGATATTTCAACAGTAATCTTTGATTATTTATAAAAAGTTTGTCAAAGGCTACGTTGCATTGTCTCACATCCTTGCTTCTGTAATTTTTAGATAAAGAAAATAAAAATACTTGGATTGCATATCATCTGTATATGATCGTGATGAAGCCTGCCTAAAAGATGGTAACTCTAAGGTTGGTTTTCATATCAAATAATAAACAAGTGCATACAGCAAAAAACAGTTTGCAAAGTCTCCAACACTAGTGAAGTTGTATTTTCACAACTTCACTAGTGTCTTTAGTGAAGTTCCTTAAAGAGATGGTGTTACCAGAAAAAAAAAAAAGGAAAAAATAAAGTCTGTATAACTGCATATCATTTTGTGAAGCTCTACAAGTTTCAGAACTGAAGGAGACACACTTACCATTATTTTTATATAAAACTGAGCTGAAATCTTCACTTGCTATGTAAATTTGCCACTGCAACACTGATAAGTAGGGGCTAATGTGCATTTGTCCTGCTCTGGAATTAGCTTTACTAAATCAAGGTCTGCACCAAACATTCAGCCCCTTCAAGGCCAGACAATAAGCACTGTTCATTGGTTGAGTACCAAATGTAGGAAAACTAGATTACACTGTAAATACTAAACAACAAAATTTTTTAGTACAATTAACTGCACTAATGTCCCCTTTGGGGTGAAAGCACAGATATACACATTTTCTGAAGAAACAACATACTGCTCCCAACATGATCAAATTCTCTGTCAAAGGAAATTAAAAGACACACATCTCAGTATCAGAACAATTTCATTCATTACTGAAAAATAACCAGCTCTTCCACAAAAACAGCAACTGCCTTTAATAACATACTTTAGATCTAGACAGGGGCAGATTTATTTAAATAACAGGCTAGTTTATTTAGGCAAAATATAACTGTGCTGGAATCTAGCCAGAGCAACCAAGCAGTAAGTTCCTTATTAAAATTGCAGGGAATTTGCACTAACAACACAGAGAGCAATGGATTTCTATCTTGTATCTTAGCCAAAGTACAACTTCTTCAAGAGGTGATACGTGCTGCCAAGCACCATACACCAGATGTGCACAGAATCCACTACACACAACCACTTTTCTAAGTCACTTCTCCAGAATTTGGGTATTCCTGCAGATCTTAATTATGCCCGTGAGATGGGCAGAATTTCAGCAAAACATGGTGTAGCTACATGTGATAGAAATACGTTGGTAAAGAACTGTTTGGTTACCCTTAACATAATGAGAAGAAAACAAATATTAAATAGCAACATGGCTAATAGATTTTCCCCAGGACTCCAGTATATTTGTACAGTAGCTGTAAAGAAATTTACCACTGGTGGCAAGGATTATAAAGATCAGAAGGACCCAGAATTGACATTCATTGCCTGGGAAGTAGGGAGATATCATTTTCCTGTAATTGTACCTGTGAGAGACCAATACAGGGCAGGATGTGACCAATCTTTATTCAAATACAAAGTGAGAGGAGGGAAGGAAGGATTTCCCATTTGCAGAGCCACTGCAAGTATCCACTGTCTCTGTGCTCAGCAAACTATTCTAAACTATTTTAAACCCTTTTAAAAATTAACTAGACATAGAGCAAGTCACTCACAAGAACATTAAGTACCTGAAATGCAGCCAGAGTCCTTATAAGCCAATGCTCAGACTGTCTCACATAAGTTTAGGCTATAAGCAAAACAGTGTCTTTTGAACCCGTAGCCCTGGGAACTCTTCCTAAGCTCTAAAAGCTAAGCTGAACTTACAGGTATCATCATTTTATACATAATTTTTAACTCACAAGCAGGATGTCAGCAATATTTCTGTCTCTCACTGCCCTTGCTAAGTTACTGCTAGCATTAAAGAGATTTCCAACTTAACAGACTGCATGAGCTCTTCAGGGCAGAGACTTTCTGGTCCAGCATCCATTACATGCATGCTTATGTCATTAAGTAATATAACAACTGAACATAACAAAGAACAACACTTTGGTTTCATGTATGGAAGAAWTATATAAAACTCCAGAGTGACATGCAATAAAACACGAACCCAATCTGAGGTTTTCAGCAAACTCCCCTGTCTTCTAGGATTTCACTGTGCATTTCACTGCTGCAAGACAACAGCCTGGCTTTGTAACACAGACATGCCATGGTTCCCTTCCTCTGTCAGTACTGAGACAGTACATCAGTACATTTGTTATTAACTAATATATTTTGCTTTTCCAGTCTTTCTCACCCACTTTTTGCCCAAGTGTTCAAGAGCCTGTACATCAGTGGAAGTACTGCCTTATAAGCAATTGAACTTGCAGGACAACTTTCATCCACACATTTCAAAAAGATGCACAGAAGTATTGTGCAAATAATTTAATTTGAATGTTTTCACTGTTGTTCAACATTTCAATAAGTCCAACTATAAAAGACAACAATCAGTTAATCCCAAATTGTCTTTGTAGGAAGTCTGCAGACTCCATAGCATTGAGAGTTTCCCCTTTTTCCCCTCTTAAAGATAAAAAATCATTTCAAGTCACAGCAGAATTTCTGTGATAATCTGCTGGTAATTCATTCAACCATGCCCACCATTAAGTATTCTCAAACCTTCCTAGATACTTACACTAATAGAAGAGGAGTCACTCATGCTAACAGGGTGAACGTAGACCCAAGTTAGAGAAGAATAACAGAACTTGTTAAAAGTCTTCAGTTGTACTTAGGGGAGATTTTGGATGATTTTCCCTACCACTGATGGAGCCTGTCAGCTTCTTAGAAACTTATCAATTCAGCCTTAAACCAACAGAGAGTACTATGGCATTTACTTTAACATTTAAACAACTGTACTTAAAAGCTAAGTATGTACGGCTAAGTGCTTTTCTGGATTGGGGCCTTACATCAAAGGCTCATGAAAACATATCCAAATGTTGATCAAAACTTACCCGATTAAAGAAAGCCCCCTTGACTGTAACAGGCTTTCCAGCACATAGCTTTGCACCTCAGAGTGGACCACATGATACAATTACAAGAACATTTCTGATGTTTCCAACATGAGGAAATGTTTCCAGTGCATGTAACACACTAGGACATGCAAATAGCAGCAGGGTTGTGACAACAAAAAGCAGGAAATATTAAACAGTGAATTCTCTCCACATTGCTGTCAAAGATCTGCTAACTTCACCCTTGGAGCACTGAACCAGTCAAATGAAGGAAAGCTTAGCCCGCAGTCYAGTCGTACTTAACTAAACTAATTAATTAACCCTTGCTGCTATCACTGAACATGTACTGTTTTGGACAAACACGTCAGGCAGCGCTGACCCGAGAGCCCTCGCCGCGCAGGGGCGCAGCCGCTCACGGAGGGAGCCAGCGCTTGCAGCGGCAGGGCCTGAGCCGGCGTCCCCAGAGCCCCGCGCGCCCACGGCACAGGGCTGCGCAAAGCCAAGGGCACCGAGACTTTCGTCTCCGCGCTTCTGCCAACAGCCCAGGCTTCTGCAAATGAGCTACACGCAGGCAATCCCAAATCACAGTTCATTTTCCTCAGCCCCGCCCCTGAAGCAGGCCTCAACAGTGCTGCTAAAAATCCTGTTTTATGCCTGACCTGGCCTTAGACGTCTTCAAATAACTTGAAAACAAGACAGAATCGATACAAGCGTTAGCTGGTTTCCTGGTCAGATCCTCCCATTGGGAACAACAGAAAGTCTCCATGACATGGAACAGAATTGGACCCTCTGCTAAAAATAACCAGTCCAAAACCTACTGCTCTGGAAGTGCTGTCACCTTTGAGAAAGTTTGGATCTGGCTACGCTCCATAATTACAAGGCATTTCAACAATGGAAAAAAATCTGTGCTTAATGCTGGTGGCAGCTATCTTGCTAAAAGCTGATATTTTTCATATATTGCCAATATGAGAATACAACATAATTCTGTACACTATCTTTTATTCTCCCATAAAACCAGTTCAATGATCAGTGAAAGATGTGGACTGTTTAACAACTAGTCATAAAAAAAGGCACAGAAAGATATCAACTGACAGAAAGCAATCCGAACTGCAGGAAAAATGACACTCAAAATTTGTGACAAATAACAGAGCAAGCACCAGTAATAGAGCAAGGAATGGCAAATGAATCCAAATTATAGCCGCCAAAAATTGTAAATCCCTTAATATAAAAGTGGCTTTACTTTGTCTTTTTTGGAGACAAAAGTTGCAGGGTTACCTTCAAGAACACTCTTGCCTGCCTCACTAAGGTCAGTAACACTATTCAGATCATGAAGAAACTAAAGGATTTGGTCTTCTTTTATTAACCAGTGTAGTAGCATTAGAAGGTTCCACAAATTCAGGCAAGATAGAATTGAAATAATGTTGCTCTAAGTCATTTTAAACTGGCCAAAATTCAAGGAGCAATAAGAAACTGATGCTTCAGGCGTATCATTCAGAGAGTCAGCACAACGCTTCAAGCCTTGCTCAGGTTTCCACTTTGGGAGGAAATGCCAGAGCTCACTCTTTGTCCAACACTTGATGTTAGCAAAGAGCTACTAATCAACTTGCTATTTTTAAAATTGGGTCTCACGTACCTGGCATTGAGCGATCACAGAGGTCAACCACCTACTGTTCTTATAAAAGCATTCGTCTATCAGTGGGTTCAAAATTATACAGCAATTTTACAAAGCTCTTCCTGGTTTAAACCAGATATAGCTGTACTTGTATTGGATTATAATCACTTGCGGCTCGCACTTTACCATTATTTGCTGAAACTATAAAACCTATTTTCTATACTCATATTGCCAAATGCAGCTTTACAGTAAACATTATGTGTCGCTGATCACTTGTCAAAGATTTCCTCTCATATCCATCAAATCACGTAATTGCAATGCTTGAATAATTTTAGTCTGTCCAGGCAAGCTCACATTTCACCTCATGTTCAAGCCAAAATGTTCCTCTCCTCTTAAAAAATAAAAAGTCCTATTTCTAAGCTTATCCCCAAATTAGTCTCCGTGTATATTAGTCATACTGAAATATATTTTTCTGCCTGCATTTTTCCAAATGACTGCCCTCTTTCTTGCACCTTGCCTATTTCTGTCCTCTCTCAGATGGACAATTCAAGAGATCTCTCTTTCACCAAGAGAAAAAAGGTAAAGAGCAGGAAGAGAGGGAAATTAGATTTGATACCAGCTAATAAATTTTGAGCTTTCTTTTATTTACTTTGTATTTTCACAACCAGGGAATTAACAATAGCCGGAGAGGTGACAAAAGACAGGATGCCTCTAAAGTATCTAAAGGGAAAAACAAACACAGTTTGCGAAATCCAGCTGGAGGAAGCATGAAAGGCCCCAGGAAGTTGCAGTTTGATATAAACCCATATTAAACTGCAGTACTACAAAGGTTAAAGGATGTAAACCTCCAACACTGCTAGCCTCTAGAGCCATGGAATCATCTGCTGTTACTCCTGTTTGTGTTCCTTTTGCTCTGTTGTTTGTCCCGCGCACTAATAAAATCCTTATAGGCTTGACTTAGGTTTACAGCAGTACTCATACACATTGCAAGGCCAGGCTCTGGGGCAGGCTCTTCCCAGGAGCTTGAATCCCATTTTGAAAGGAGTGAGGGTGCCCACCTTGGCCCCACTCAAAAAGCAGTTTCCCTTTTTGCTGCTACCTTGCTTTTGAATAGAAATCATCCCATTCACCCTCTTAATGCCCAGCCTCACACAGACGTCTCAGCCCAGCAGAACCCAGGACTAGCCATGGCCTGGGGGCAGCTGCAAGGAGCTGTGAGGACGGACACGTCTGGCTGTCCGAGCACACCCTGAGGCTTTGCACTGGGTCTTTCCAACCTACCCTTTGGCCTTGTCTACCCATTCGAGCACTTTATCAGCAGTTTTTCAGACTGGTGGCTGCAAAAGCAACCAAAGGGCCCCACCACGCAGAGGGAAGGATGCATTTCGTAAGCATTCGGGGATTTACTAATGTAAGGTCCTCTACACTCTGTTTGGGGGTTAGATTACATCAATAAAACATAAACACATATAGTGGTTTATAGTAGTAGGACTGTGATCAAACCTGTGATTGACCCATTCTAGCTGGGCTGATAAAAAAAAACTACACCCACAGTCCAATCTAAGCAAACCAGTGTAATCCAACTGGCACTAAGGTCCCTGTGCATCACTCCTTAGAGAAATGACCAAGTTTCTCACCACTTTTGCACAACTCCTGGTACCATATGGCATCTAGAAAAGCACTTTCTTACTGTAAACATGTTATTTTTTGACACTACAGAGTTGGCCCAGAGACACAGACATGTATCTCTGTTTATGGCATTCCAGACCATCACATCTGAAACCATCACAGACTAGGCAATGAGTGTCGGTCTGATTAGACATTCAGGGCACTCATCGTTAGCAGTAATGCAGAAGAGGGCTGAACTCAATTCTCATCACCTCATCTATCACCTGAGGCTTCCTAATTAGAAAGAAAAAAAAAAAAAAAACATGCATTTCACTAGCAACCCAAGGACATCTGATTTGGAAGCAATGACAAGAAGACATTGAAAAAGCAATTTTTATTTTTTTTAAAAAACTTCTTCTGACTTGCATTTATCAACACACAGCACCACAGTGTCTCGCTTTGTCCCCTGGTCAAAAGAACAATAAGAAAACCCAGAAAATATTTTTAGATGCCACCAGCTGTTCTTCTATAATGAGCAGAGGGAATTGGACAACTCAGAATGGTGTGTAAAAGAAACAGCACTATGGAAGAGAGGTAAAGCAAAGCCAGCCATAAGAAAATGATGAAAACAACTGCGTATTAAATGCAGCCTTTCTTGAGGCTTAATCACTTTACTTAGTGCTATTAGAATTTGTAGCATACAACAATCCCATGAAGAAAGATACTTCTTCCTTACACACCCGAATGGGCCTCTTTTCTTTTAGGACTTGCAGGATAAGGTACAATCAGCTCTCAGTAAGTGAATTAACATGTCAGAGTGGTGAACGTAAAGCAAAAGAACATAACTCAAAACATACAGTGTGGATCATGAGGGTTTACTTAACATGCATGTTATACAGAAATATGTTTATGCATTACAAGAATCAGGGAAGCGTTATACACCAGTTGACAGAGCAGGTCCTGGTGGAAACAACACTGAGGGAAGATCAAACCTTGCCGAGTCACGACCACCTCAGCTTCCCACCGTGCTGCCAGCTGATCAGACAGTCTCAAAAAGGTTAGGGCAATCATCCAAAAACTGGATTACCTAAGATGAATTTATATCACTCTAGACAGCACCCTAAAGCCTATAGGCTTGTTAGGGGCATCTCGTGTCGGGGGCCCCACCTCTTCAGCTGACATGATGCTACTGGGTGAAAACTGAATTTAAGAAGAACCGAGCCCCAGAAAGGCAGGACAGCAGAGTCATTTGGGACAAAGTCCTGGGCCCTGCTCTGAGTGCCTGCTGCACATTCTACCCCGGTCCCGGTGCTTCATGTCATGCCCCAGAAGACCCTGTAGGTGAGATGAAGATGGCAGTGGTGAGACCACTGCTGAAGTGGCTGCTGCTGCCACTTCTCTTTCTGCAAAGCTGGATCCAGTGAGTGCACACAACACCCTGCCTAATGGAGCTAGGCCTCAGGATATCAGCCAAAACGTAAACCAGACACAAACCCTGTCAAGACCAAGACAAATTTCATGTGCCAGTATCCTATCTGAATTCAACCCAAAGAGCTTAGCTTATCTAGCACCTACTCTAGTTTCAGTCTTTTCTTCCTCATAGTGAACGTTCATCTGATATAACTCACCTGCTGGAGTACTGCATTACTATCTTTTTTGAACATGGCTGTCTGATTTAAAATACTCATGTTTTAAGTAGAATTAGTCATAGTGCTAAAATAAATGTAATAATTGCATTTCAAAGATGTAACATTCATTTGCCTCTTTTTGTGCTGTCACAATACTGACCATAAGCACAAACACAATTAAAACATCATCATCCATCCTTCTGCTTCTTTCTGTGCCATTCACAGTTCAAGTCTCAAAACCACTCAGCTGGAAATAAATATTAAGAGTCATACAAATTTCTTTTGGGACAGAGTATGCAGAGCCATTAATATTAATGAATTGAAGTAGTTCTACTTTATAACTGATTATCCCTAAACTGAAGTGGAGGGAACCTAATTATATCTCAGCTTCTTCACATCTTCCCCCCAAAATGTATTTTTACCATAACAGAGGAGATCATCTCACCATTTAGTTTACTGCTTCCATTGCTTTGTCAGATGCTTCTGATTCCTCCTATCTCACACTCAAATTGCAAGTTCTTTGCAGACAGAGGCTACCTGGCCTTGAACAAATGTACTTCACTTTAACTATAAGCTAGTAAGAGGAATGAAAGTGGAGGGTCTCAACAAGGTATGCATACAAGTTCCCACTGGCCTGGCTTGGGCACTTTCAGTATGGAAAAGACACAGGAAGAAGTATTACATGTACCTCCCTTTCCCCTTCTACTTAAGAGTTTCTTCCTGGGAAGGTTCATGGCAAGCTTAGGCAGCTGTTCCCCAATCAGATCCGCACTGAGGCAAACTACCGAGGGGATACAGCAGGCATTCGCCTTCTCTTTGCACAACTGCAGCCCTTCTGTGACAAGCTATACCGTACTCCACCTCCACTTTAAAGACACTAATATAAAACCGAGGATGATTCTGGCCCCAGACTGTTAAAATCTGTTTTCTGTTATCTCCTGGCACCTGCCACAGTGGTCACGCAGAGGCAAACGGGAATGCTTTGGGATGACAGAGGAGCCACATGCTGTGGCTGCCTCTGTATCAAACCCTTCAGGTGCTCCACAAACATATTAAAACCAAGGATCTGATGCCTGGCAGGCCGGTAGTCAGTTACATACGCTCTACTGTATGTAGAAATGACACAGAAGAGAAGGACTGCAACAAAAGGTGGGCAAATTAGAACAAATCTGTTGTTCTCAGAACTCCAGAGATTGCATCTGATATGATCTTAAATATCATCTGTGTGTGTAAAGCAATGGAGGAAACTCAATCAATATCAGGCTTAAATTTAAGTCATCTTTAAGAAGTTTAAATTTAAAGTGTACATTGCTCTGGTTTAGGTAAATACTGCACACTATTTGCACAAATATTGCCACTATATGCACAAAGTCTGACTGGTTTCAGTGTTATGTGACGTTCTTACGTGCCAACATCATTTTGAAAAATGGGACTTTGACACATAAATCACTTAAACATTTCTGAAAATGTTATTTGCAGCCACATGTAGAATACTTTGGGCACTGTACAATTATGTGCATGCACAGAGAGATGCTTACTGAGACCTCACATTCTTCTATGGGCTGCAGAAATTTTCATCTCATGTAGTTTCCACTTCTTAAAGCTAATATGTGACTTTCTGACTTCCACTTATGTTGTCGCAAATGAGAAGGCAACAATTATCTTCCTTATCTCCTCCCCATCCCTTCAACGTAAAAAAGTGAAGGTGGAGCTCATAAAGAAAAAAGTCTTTCCCTAATACTGCAGTGCATGGTCCTCATGTTTTCTTCCTGACAGTGGTTACCTCCGGGGATCGCATACTTCAGCGCATTGACTATTGGGTAATTTCTGTGTCTGACCTTGTAACAGCTGAGAAAGCTACAACGCTTGCCCCTTATCAAGCCACAAAACGATTAAAGAAACTTAAGTTCAGATATAACCTAACCTATTTGCTGCTTATCATGTTTCTAAATACTACTATATAAGCCCTTAAAACTTTAAATAAGGTTGTTATAGTATAATATAAACACATCAAAGGAAATGCTGTAAACTGATTTCACAACATCAGAGCATATTTTACATTAAGAAAAAAAAAAAAAGATGATGCTTCCATAAACCTATTTTAGGCTCCTAAATAAGCCTTAGCTTATTTTTACAGGTAACAAAAAACTAATTCCCCTTTGTTGGCTCCCTATGGGATCCAAAATGCACAAAACATCTGAAAATTGACCAGTCCGCTTTCATACCAAGAAAAGGAATTAGTGGTTTAACTTTAGGCATTCACAACTTAAATCCCTAGCTCATTTTTTGTTGGTGTGCAGGCAGATGGTGCATATTTTGAAAACTATACTCATAAACTGTATCATTCACAAAGAATATTAGCAAGTATATTGAAAAGAATACATTAGACATATTGTTACAGCATCATCTGCAAGAAATACCATCCAGTCTCCTAATATTGCCTATAGTTGCAGAGTGCTGTTCTTAAAACCCCAACTTCTGAATCCTATAAATTTCATCTTTGAATTTAAAAAAAGGTGTCAGCCAGCATAACAGTATAGAGAAGTGAAATTTTAATCCAGCCAAAGGCAAATTTCTTATAAATTTCATCTAACCTTTGTAAATCTCATGGTATGCAAATGGCACTTGCACCAAATCACCATACGCTGTCCTGCTTGTAGAGCGGGAATCCTTTTTGCTGGAAGCCTTTTGCAGCTACTGGAATACAGGCAAATGTAGGTATAAAAAATAACTGCAGTCCACATCTGCAGAAGCACTGAGGGTAACCAGCACCAAAACCAGAACACCAAATCATAAAACAAAACAGCAGTAAGGTTTAAGCCACTAGTAGCTCAAGGTTTTCTCTTAGCGATCAGTTCAATAAATCTGTTCTCTCCCCAGGTCATGTGGACTTTCAGATGAAGTCTGATGCCACTCAGGTGCTACTGATTAAACAGCAAGTGCAATAGACATCGCTGGAAAAAGAAAAGATTATCTAAATGCACTGCTCAGGTTAGCTGATAGCCTCCTCATCCACTCCTTACCGAGAAACCTATCGTTCACGTCAGCGGGACTTTGGCCTGGATGAAGACAAAGAGGATCAGGCCTAACAGCGTCTTCGCCCCCTCCAGCAGCCCTTTCGCAGGAGCGTGGGGGAGACGCCACGAGGCGGCGGTGCGTGCGCCAAGCCCGCCTGGTGCGCGAGCTCCCCTTCCCGCGCGGCAGATGCCCAGCGACGCCTGGCCACCCTACCTGTTACCTGCACCTGCTGCTCTCACCCCCATGCGCAATGGGGGGGCGGGGGGGGGTGTTCAATAATGACTAAAACATAATAATTAAAAAAAAAAGAAGGAAGCCCCGCAAATCGCTCTGAAGCGAGGGGCGTCCTCCCCTCCCGGCGCAGGGCTGTCGGCCCCATCCTGCCCCCCGCGCCCGCCCGGGGC
>NW_020450914.1:84210-100415 GCF_003343035.1 Apteryx rowi | reverse complement strand
CTTCTCCGGCGCGGGAAGGTGCCGCTGCCGCGGGACGCGAGAAGGAGCCCAGACTTCTCCTCCGTGTGGGCTTAAGTCGTCCCCGCCTTTGCTCCCCCCTTGAAACCCGACGGCAAGAGCCGTTCATCTCCCAGGGCGCGTGGACGCTGTGACGCTTGGTGGCAAACCTAACAGCAAAGTCCCCGAGGGCATGAGTAATACTATCTTGAATTATTAGGCCTCGAATCATATGTAGCAAATACATTTAAAAAAACAAGACGTGAAAAACACAAAATGACTATCCAGTCATTTTGCTCAAGACCATGAACGACTTATCCTGAGGGCAAGAAAAGCAGTGTGTGACTAGAGAATTAATTAAAAACTGCTTATGCATTAAGGGCTGAAATATGGGTGTAAAACCAAACTTTTAATACTCAACTGCTTGGACTTCCTATTCTTTTTAAAAATACCTTTGATGTCACGTTTCCCACACTGATGAAAAAAAGCCGAACGAAAAACCTCAACACCCCATCAGAAGTTACCACCGTCTCACTCAGGGTGGGAACCTCTGAATATGCTGAGGGCCACTGCCGTCTGACCAAAACTGCAGCGATAACAGCCTGCTGTACTGTATGTGTGCTAACACAGAGGACACAGGCTGTTCTTCTTTTATGCTGAGTTTCATTCTGTTTCTCGTCTTCTGTATTTCCTCCAACTTCCTCCCTCCATTTCTCAAACCTCACTTTTCTTTCAATCTCTATTTTCTCATCCCAAACTACTTCTCTTCCTATAATCAGTCCCAGTCTCCAGTTCTTTCGTTTCTCTACCCCAGCTTTTCATCCGCTGCTATTTTTTTGCCCGTTTCTTTTATTTCATTGCTTTCAGTTGTGCCATTTCATAGACTTCTGAGCCCCAATGCCCGCCAAGCTCTGCATATTATCTAAATTACCCATCCCCTTACTCCTGCGTGTTTCCTTTCTCTCCACTTCTAATTGTCCTGCCCAGCCAATTTTTGCCTTCCTCCCTGGTGCCCAGCTCTCCCTCCTCTTTCTCCCTGCAAGAAGGAGCTCCACATTTGGACCAGGCAGTTTCTCCCCACAGTGCGGGAGCCCAGGAAGAGGGTCACCAAAAGCACGGCAGAGGAAGTTTTCCCACTGTCAGACCAAGTCCCCAGGCTCTGTGGTAAATCAGAGCCAAAAAGCCTGCTCAGCCCTGGAGCATGCCTCAGGACCTTCTGAAATGCTAGCTGTTAAACACAGCAGCGGTTTCACAAAAACAAATTTTCAAAGACAAGGAGGATAAGAAAATTGTTGTTCAGCCCCTACCAAACATAATTTTCTGCTTCTCACATTGCTTCTGTGTCTTCCTCAAACTTCTTACATTGCATTTCTTATACAGGAGGACTTGAAAAAAATTAAAAGTTTCAAAAACCAGAAAACATTGCTAGAAATTTGTAGCAGGTAATAAATAGCATGTTCATTCTTTTTCTAGCTACACCTTTCAAAATAGTAAATTATTTTGATTTATTTTTCTCAAACAGATCATCCTGAGTCAGCATAGAAACTTTCAGCTCAATCTCCAATTTTACCAATGTGTATAAATGAAATTAAGAAAATAGTCTTTAATAGGAAAAATCAGGCAAACCCATCAGTGACTTTTACAAGGCTCACTCTTACTATGAGTCCAAGCCTTTTAAAAAACCTGCATACATGTGTATCTCAGCATATGTAGATGCTCTGGACTTTTACTGGGACATGACTAGGTATATATATTCCTCTGATTGAAAGCATTTTCTTAATTCCAAATTTCTCCCATTTCATTCTAAGTTGTGCATCTTCCTTCAAACATGAGAAATTTTCATTCTACCTGGAATGAAGACTCAGCATTTGTTATCTAGTAAAAAGACATAAAAAAAATGTCTGCAAAGCTAAACAAACCAATACCCATGCTGAAAATTCTCGTACACAGTTCCCTAATACTTCATATCATACATGTTTTCACACCTGTGCTTTACAACAGACTTCAATAGTTCAAAGTCCACATAACTATCATGTACTCCTTTATCCTGTTATCTCTAAAAATCAGAACTACTGAGATGTTTTCTCCTGCAGTCCTACTGCAGAATATCAATCCTATTTCTACAGACTTACCTTAAGATCCAGATCTTGCTTGTCCATCCTTTAAGCTTCTTTTTTTGTATATCCTGTCTTCCCAGAGTTTAAGTTGTTATTTCAACAGCAATGAGGCCAGCTCAGTTCTCGGAAGCCCATTAGAAATAATTCTTCAGACTTCCTGCTTTCCACATCCTAAACAAGTGAAGCACATACTTGTCAACATATGACTGTATTTGTCTAGCTGGAACCTTCCACTTTTTCCAAAATCCAAGAATCTCTTTCCAAAAAGAGATTTTAAAAGAAGGATGATACACCTAGTAGAAACTTCTACCAAGTCAGGGATGGTTTGGTTTTATTTATTTCCATGAGATGCCCATAAAAGAATGAACACACAGATACCCATTCTGTTCACCAGATTCTGTTCGATCATACCTCCTAACCAGCAAGTCTATTGAAGTTGAATGTTTTTCATCAACTGTGTTTAATCAAGCAAGATGTATTAAAAGGGTGGCCCTATTTTAGAGTGCAAAAGCCCAAACTAATCTCCATCATATGCACAATCTGCTTTAGAGGCAACTCCCAGTTTCATTGCTTCTTCATCTCCAAACACACACTGAAGACACTGGGTTTCATAATACGCTCTACCAAATTTTTATCTTTCCCTTAGTGCCTTTGCAGATCTACAAGAAGTGATGGAGCAGTGAAGAGAGGAGCAAGGTATGAAACTGGTAATGACTGCTTCTAGATTTCCTTTCCCCCTTGCCATACCCTCATCAATAAATCTGCCTGCCACTAGGCTTATATACCTTTATGTTCCAACATAACTAAAGAAGTCTCATAAGTCAGTCCAACAATGAATGCACCTTCATCAGATGATGACATTTTTCAGCTACTCTTTTATGATGCTGTGGAAAAACACTGTAGCAGAGACCAAGCTATTTATAGCACAAAACTTAAAGAAATCTTGTTTTACTGTACAGGTTCTGGACTACAACTGAACAGAATATTCTGCCCTATTCTTGCCCTTCAACTTACAGGGTGTGTAGGCAACCTGTTGGAGTGGGTTTAAGTCTGCGCTTTATTGCTTATTTCACAGCATGTGAACATGGAATGATGACTCCAGGTCTGCTGCAGTACAGCTTTCCTCCTGGTGCCTACCACACACAGATATTAGAAACTAATTTGCCAACAAAAGCTTTTTCAGGAAGGAGAACATGATCTCCCCCCTCAAGAGTAACTCATTTTTTGATCCAAATTAAGGATGACACAATGTGGGCAGGCATAAAAATGTCTATCAGCTATTAGTTCGTGTGATTTATGTGCTTCAGTAGGAGGCAGGAACAAGGGCAATCTTAAATATCAACTCTTGAATATATAGCTGGGACACCACAAGGTCCTGGAGCTTACAGTGTGTTCTCACTCAGATCATTCACTGGTTGAAACAAGTGGTTACTGAGACCTAAACATGGCTTGAAATCTTTCAAGACAGTTAAGATGTCACTGTATTTGAATAAAGAAGCATTCCAAGTAAATAGGATTGTTTGCAGAATTTATCCTAGGAGAAAAATTGATGTTTAAAAGCTTTTATTAGACTGTGTAACTAGTCAAGAATGCAATAGGTGGATATTGTCAGCTTGCTGGTCAGACTCACAAATATCTAACCATCAATTCTCCCAAAATGCATTCTGTAAATACCTTTGGAGGCAGTGCAGATCCAAAGAACAAAATGTAACGGTACAGCTTAGTCTCAGTACAATCATAAAATATTTTCTGTGTTTCTGGTGATAGTTCCATGAAAACAAACATCCTCCTTCCTAAGGCAGGATGCCACTGTCCAGGATTGCAAAATAAGATTTCAGAGGGTGCTATTGGTCTCCGTTACCCTATTTTCTTAAAAGAAGCAGGAAAATACATGAAAGAAATCCTAAGGGGATTCAGTGAAGGAGTATGTGCTACAGGTTTATGATGTAGCCATCTCTGACTCTTGAGAAGAAACACTTAGTAGGGACAGAGAAGCACTCTGTAGTTTTGCTGGATAACAATTGTAATAGAGACAAGCAAGAGGAAGATGCGCTATCAGAGGATATCCACTTCAGTCTCTGCTCTTATCTTTGTATTAGATGACTCATTGGGTGATTTGTGTAGTAATGCCTCAGACCTTTTCTAAGTTTCTGAGGAGCCTTAACACAATCTCTGCTTAGCTATTAAAGAGGGATTAAGGTCTGTAGAATAGTCACAGGGAACACTGGCTCCCTTTGCACTTTGCTCTGTCATTCTTTGTATCCCTCAGGTTAGTTGAGAGACAACATACTGGAAAGATTTTTAAGGGTACTCCTGGAAGATGTGGACTCTGACTTGTCAACCCCCTGGCCTGGGTCAAGTATGAGGTTTAGAGATTCTTCCATGAGATATTCTCCAGGACCCCAGGACTTCTGAATCCTCATCTTAAAAGAATTTTCAAAATTTGCTCTGTTCCTTCCTGTCTTTTTCACACCAGACACAATACATCTATCTCATGGAGCCTATACAGAAGGCAGATTTGGCAGCATGCTAGTAGTTTGTGCTAGTATTGGCACTCAAAGATGTGCCAAAGCAATACTTCAAGCCTTAAAGGGGGGAAAAATCCTGCCTGAGATTAAAAAAAAGAACCTTATCTACATGACCTCTGTATTTTGAACTAGACTAAAACTGTTTACCTACAAATTTAGGGTTAAACAGTGATGAACGTACAGGGAGCACCAAGTCACCACTTCTCAAAGGAAGAAGGACCTCTGTGCCTCGACCTTGGCTAAGGCACAAGGAAAACCTGCAAGCCCTGATGAGGGTGCAAGCATACAGAGCACCTCAGATTTAAAGGAAAACCGAGACAGTTGATTCAAAACACATACTCTCATCCCAGGCCAGTCTTTCCAAAACTGGGAGCTAGATGCCAGATTTAGGATGCATCCCTGGCTCATGCAGATGCTGTGCTGACAGCTTGCAGATGTAACTGCTGCCCGCTGCTCAGGCGAGTCCCTGCCGCTTGTCTGCTGGGTTTCACTGGCCATGCCAGCAACTGCTCCCCATCGGGCACAGCCCCAGCACGGCGCCGTGGCACAAGCAACTGGGTGGATTCACCCTATGAGCTGGACCTGCTCTGCAGCCCATCGCTCTGACTAGCCCCTACCGAGAGCAGCAGGCAGGAAATAGTAGGCAAAAAAATCAGATGTAAAATTGAGACGCTACTGCCAGTTAAGCAGGGCTCTTTTACAATGATAACTGCTTTTACACTGTTTCAAGGATTGACTGCATACCACGTGATAGAAATAGAGCATGTCATGAACCTTCAAATTGCGAATTTGGCTGTTTGCTGCTGGTGTCTGAACAGTTTCTCCTTCAGGTACCCATATTTCTAAGAAGAAAGCAAAGTAAAATTAAGCTTACTTTCCTTTAGTGAATAAAGCAGTTGATTTGGGATTTTTTTTTCTGTGTCAATCATCCCTTTCTGAAACAAAATTATTTTGCTACAACCCTGTGCCTTAACATTTACATTATTTTTGATATCAAAGTGTTGGGCCATATATGGCTAATTGCTATATTGTGTTTTTAAAGGGTAGTTTTTAAAGCCACAGAAAACAGTATTTGCAACTGAAACAACTCTCCTAGGTGCTTCTCTCATATGAAAAGGCCTTAGGTGTTTTTCCTTTCTGAGAAAAAAACAATCAGCCTAGGAGAGAAAATGAGTTTGGTTATATCCTCAGCTCAACACAGTGTGGCTGATTTTTTTTTTTAACATATTGTATGATCATACAATGCTTTGCTTTCTTAGGAAACCATACTAAAAAAATACTGCTGTTTCCTTGACTGCTTGAGACTTCAGATAAAAATCTAAGCATCTGTTCTTGTAAATGCTACCACAGTTACTGCTCACTCTTATGAGCTGTCCTGAAATCACAAATCTCTTATAGCATTACTACACTGCATCTGCAGGACTGAATCAGAAAAGTACGTTTCAAAAATAAAAATTCAGTACTCTAACCTGTAGTAAAACAGTACTGATGAAATATAAAGACCTTCAAAATCATATCTTTAAAAGGTAAAATGTTTCTAATTTTTCATACTGTAAAGGAAAATTCGATAATGCAGTTTTCTTTTATCATTCTTTTAAGTCAATGATAGACACTAGTAATCATGTGGTATAAGAAATTTGAATAAAGTATTTTGATTGCTGAATTCAACATTGAAATGACCAGCCTTAATAAATTAGCAATTCTGGCCTCAGAATGATTCAAGAGCAAACAAACAAGCAAAAAGATAAAACCAATTTGAGGCTGGAGTAGTTAGCACTGACAAATCCAGGATATTCCTAGATAAGCTGCACAATACAGAGGGGGGAGGAAGGAATGCACTGAAATGCAGGTATGAGAATCTGCCTTGCAGCTCAAAATAATGAGAAACAAAGATAATGGGGAGCCTATTCTGCCTTTTATGCTGTTTGCTGGCACAAAAACAAGTAGGCAATCACAGTAAATACTTGTTTGACTCAAAAAGATGTTGCTGACCAAGTTTATCCTTAAAGCTCTTTGGGGATATATATGCATTGTACGTATGGACTCTAAATACACATTCTGGACATCAAAACCATCAGAATTCCACCCTGAGGCCCTTCCATGTCACAGAAATGAAGGTATTTGGATATTTACACTCCCAGATTTATATTACTATTAATGTCCAAAGTACAGTTTTGCTTGTTAGTCATTACTTTTCCTCTCAAATAAACATATGTGTCTGGAATCATACTTTCAGATGGGTTCAATATAAAGTGATTTTTATGCCTTCAATTTCAATAACGAGAAGCTGTAAATTTTCCCTCCTTATTCTTTGGTGCCTCTGTATTTGCATGTTATAAATTAGGAAATATAGGGATTTGCCTGAAATATGCTTTCCTGTTTTCAATCACAGAAAGTTTCTGTAATTCCTAAAAGGTTAAAAATAGAAAAGCAGTTAAGGGATACACACATGAAACATTTTGTGATATTTGATCAAAAAATCACTGTAGCTTGTAACTAATAATCATGAAACAGTAGGATTTTGGTTGTTTACTTTATGTCAAAGTAGTTTTTCTCATAGTAAGTGCTTTTTATGTAGTAAGAAGCAAAATTAGTTTGTTTGAAATGCCAGGAAGAAAATGAAAACAATAAATTTCATATTCCACAGAATGAAGCATCAGAAATAAATATACACTGTTTTTACAACATCAGGCTTCAGAAAGAGAACATTTGACATTTAGGGTAGATTCTTTGGAATTAATTAATGGTTCCAATTTAATTAGAAGAGCACTGTACACTGCTTGAAGTATATTGCAAAACTCACCTCTGCAAGTGAACAAACAACTGTAGAAGTGGCTCATTTCTATTCATAGCTCTGTATAAAAAAACCCTTTTTTCCTTTGGCTTACACTTCACTGAAGGTACTACAATATTTTTTTTGTTTATTCCTCTCTCAACTGCATACTTAGTAATACACTTTATTTCACCATATTCCAATCCAAACATGAAGCCTTCCTATTAATATTAAAAAAAACTGAAAAAATGCAATGTTTAGCTAGTCTGTATTCTTTTCTCATAGGTTCCATATCATACAACAAAACAAAACCAGAAAAATTAACATCCATCACAGCCAGTCTTAAAAACAAAACAAAATAACAAAATTACAAGAACTGACTTTTCCTACATCTTCCTTTCATGATTTTTTTCTCCTAACATATCAGTAATAAAGAAACTACTTCTACAGCAGTGAAAAAATTATGATCTGTATGGCTTTAAGCAAATAATAATGCTTTTAAGTCCTTACAAGTGAATTAAAAGTCACATCTTGTTTCAGTGATAGGGTGTTCATTTTTTAACCAAAAGCATTTGAAACACACTTATTAATACTAAAGACTTCACTTACAAATGAAATACTGATAATAGAGATGCACTGTTTGCTGCATCAAAATCAAATTCTCTAATAAGAAAGGTTTGAAATCACAAATTTTAAATAAGCAAACTTTTATTACTACTGGAAAAAGCCCTCTTTAAATTTTTTCATACATTTCAAATATGTTGTCACCTACATACCAACATTTAAACACTGCCCCATGAATTAGTCTCTTTTGAACTAGCATACTTACCTTTTTCATCCCCATGTTTAACGAATACAATTCAAGTAGCCTTCAGCCACAGATCGAGATTTCCATCCAACACACAATCAGATAAAGCTTGCTTTCCAATTGTAACTAATGGAAACAGTGCTAAGAAGTAGTGACAACAAATTTCCATGTGTTTAAATTGATAGCTTTGCGGGTAGGGGAAAAGGGAAAAACAGAGATGAACCAAAAACTGACAAAATGTTTTACTTGAATTTTGCTGAAGACCTTGTGTCCCCTGAAAATCAGGAACTTGTGACTTGATCTGCCTTTATTTATGTATCATAGTAAGGAAATGATTAACATTCATGATGTCACTGTTTGAATTTTCAGTAGCAGTTCAGCATAAAAGCATACCCAAAACATTTTCCAGATTCACAGTAGTTTACTGTGTATGTGTATTGCCACCTAGAGAGTCAAGATTATAACTGTAGGTATGGAAATAATTAAGCCAGCCCAAGCATATTAGCTATTTTAAAATGCTTTATTGAACATAGGCTTTGCTGTGCTAAACAAGTAGTCCATGCAGCCTAACATCTCCTACAGCAGCTATCATCAGATACTTCCAGAAAAATACATGAGAATCCCAACAATGAATCTGCCATAAACAGAACTAGCTTTCTAGTGCAGGATCGTTATTATACCTGGAGCTACTTAGAAACATGTATTTGCACTCTCGTATTTTCTATTTTAAGGGACCTGTGGATTTTCCAAACAGCCATATAAATAGGTGTGTACTTTTTAATGTCCATTAAATTCTTGGCTTTGCCAACAGGAAAAAACATCAAGCAACAACTGCCAAAACAGCAGGAAACCTAGTAAAATTACTGTCCGTCACCATATTCAAATTATTGTAAATGCTGCTGTGCCAAAGATGGAGCCAGCCCTGAAACTACTGCTACATCATACTGTTCAGATGGCCAGCTCTGCCTGCGATCATCTGTTGTCCCTCTTATTCATCATTACCTACCTTCCATTCCCACTTTTTTTTTTTCTTTTTCTTTCTTTCTTTCTTTCTAGCAAAGTTCACTTACCCAAGACTTGGTCATTAATACAGCACATTTTTGGTAGCAGTTCTTCACTCTCCTGATTAGGAATGAGTCTGAATCTTCTCCTGGAGGCTTACCTATCACTGGAACCATGAACATAGTACAGATCAAGTAACAAAACAACCCTTTAAAAATAGGCCTTGAGGTTACAAGGAGAAGCAAGTAGATAATAATGCTAATAATACTTAGCTGTTTAAATCTACTTTGAAACATCTTCCACTTCAGCAATGTACCTGCTTCTGATCAGTCTCCTCATACCCAAATTGTGCTACTTCCACATGCAATGCCCTCATCAATTTGGGTAATCTCTGTGGTTCAGTCTTTTTTTTTTCCAGACTTTGTGATCATTGGTCATATGCACTTGTCATTTGACTAATTTATCATGTTTTTCACAAAGGCAAAATAAAAACAGACATCAAGGACAAACAAGCACCATCCTCCAAAGTACACAAGACAATGATTTCAGAAACGTATACCAAACCAGATGCAGGTGAATTTGCAAGCTGCAGTGCAGCGAAGGACACTCCACTCTAAGGTCCTTAAGCAAGAGCAATATCCAGACCAGCTCAACCTCCTATGGAAGTTTTTTGACACTGAATGAACTGAAGTGATGGACACAGAATCCATCCCACAAAAACAATCAGAACAAAATGATGGACCAGTAATAGTTCTCTTTTATTACGTTTAATTACCTTCCCCCCACCAAGGAACCCAAGTTTTTCAGCTGAGCAACACTGCCTTTTTCTTTACTCTTAATTTTGATAGAGATTCTTCCTTTTAGAAAGGAAAATTTTACAAAAAAGCAAACTGCCAATTATCTAGAGAGAATATAAATGACATTTTTCTGAATGTTTATTTCAAAGGAAGATTGTCAGCTTAAAAAAAAGTGCTACCAAAAAGGTGGTAGACACTACACCTGCTCACAAGTTGTCTTAGAATTTCTCTGTGCTGATATTTTATTCTTTTAAAATAACATTTTCTCCTCCTATTGGATATAGCTAGAGGGAGAGTTTACTCAGAGCCAAAAATAGCACATGCATGCAAATTAAAATGTCTTTAGCTTACTTATAATTTATGTACACCACTTGAGCTCTAGCTCTTTGAAAAAATGAAGCCAGAAGTCACAACCAATGTTCTGGTAGCCCAGAGTGAACACACAGGGTCTGGAGATACCAATCTGACAGCAAAAACATTTCTTGATCATGCTTTGTGACAGTTCTAATGCAAAGTTTATGTACTCTATCAACACCCCTTTTCCCTGCCCAGCCTTTTATGTTACCCAACCTCTCAAACTCATTTCAAAAGGTTTTCCAAAGCTTTTAAGTTTGCTTCTACTCGCAAACAGATGAATGGAAAAAATGAATCAGCTGAGCAAATGCTCTGAAAGCAGCAGTAACATTCCATCCCGTAACCCAGGCTCCAGGACTGGAACAAGCCACGAGGAAAGTGTTCGCCTAGAGCAATTTGCACATAAAGTACTCCGAAACAATGGTGAAGCCTTTAAATTTTTAAAGGGATTATTTATTTTGTTATAGAAGAGCATATAAGGAAGACAATCATAAATTTTCTTTGGTAAGTGTTCAGTGAATATGGAAGGAAGAGAGATTTTTGACACTAAAGTGCAGCCTACCACTCAGATGGACTTTCTGTATAAGAAGCACCAAGCAGATCTTAATTATAAAAATGTATCCACATAGATATTAGCTAATATTGGGAAATACTGGCTCCTAGGAACAATGGATGGTGTGAAATCTTAGAAATACCACAAATACAGGAGTAAGAGATGTGACTGCACAGAAATCATCAAATGCAGTAAATTAGCCAGGGTAAAAAAAAAAGAAAAAGAAAAAAAAAGGAAAAGCAAAAATATATTTCCTCACTAGTCTACTTTAGTTACAATAAACATGTAATAGTGGATGCATTCTTACCAGAAAAGGAGTTTGTTTTCAAAAATCTGAGCATCTCTTAAGAACAATTTGATATACTTGGACTTAAAAAATACAAGAATGTTTGAACAAAATAAATATTGAGGTTTTAAATATGTATCTCACTACTCCAATAGCAGTTAGAAGCCAACCTGAACAAGCACCATGAAATGCTTGAGTCACTAAGCTACCTCCCTTCTTCTGCAAGCTCTAAAAGACCCAACTATGTAAAACAATCAGCAAAGTAAAACTACAGATAAATACTGAAAAAGTTTCCAAATGCTTACTAGTAGGGTTGACAAATCGACGTTTTAAGCAAAAAGACCTAATAACATGACAAAGTTACAGAAGCAAGAGTCTTAAGAGACAAAGTCAGAAAATGCAAGTAACAATAGTCTCAAAATGTTCAAATACACAAAGGCAAAACTTTATTGCTCTTTAACAAATACATTATCAAAAATTCACAAGTTGCCTTATTCAGAGATGATCCCAACAAAAATCCCAGACGTATTCACTACACTTAAATACAAATCACATTTTCAAGGTCTGATAGTCTGCCAATACAACTTTAAATTTCAGTCTATTATTGAAGACAAGTATTTGTAAAATAAATTAAAAAAGCATTAACTTCAGAATTCACAACAAAAATCCACTAATTCAGTGAAATTGTGTAAAAAAAAAAAAAAAAAACCTGCAAGATCTATAGTGTCTGCAAAAACTGGACCTCAGTCAGTTAAGTCTTAAAAAGAGTACATGATAATTTTACACTGCACTAACTTTTCTTGACAGCTTTGCACATGCCTGCCATTTCATCACCAATTGGTTCAGAGCTAATGTCACAAAGAACAGGAATAGTATTAACTTGAGAACGGACCAAAACCCCAAAAGCTAGCTGTTCACTGCTTTGGGTGATCACTAGGAGACTGTGAAGCAACTTTTAGAAGAGCAACAGCTTGTAGAAGAAAAGAATCCCTTTTCCTTCCCCATCCTCACCGCAGCTGTTTTCGGTTTGCACAGAAAGGGAATGTTCAGTTTGGTTTTGGTGGGTTCTTATTTTTTGGTTTAGCTATTAAAGGGAAAAAATGCACTAGGAAACACTGTGGTTTTGAGGAATGTGTGTTTTAAAATAAATCCACAAGATAACGATTTCACCTTCATGTATCGCAATTACAACTTTTTGTTCATAACAGGCAGAATGATTTTCCATTTCTTTCCCATATGTTACATATCAAGCTGTTTCTTACAATAGCATCCAGTTACGATTTTTGGTAGTTTCCTTTTAGTTTGTCTCCATGTTTTCAAGCATTCTTGCTAGACAAGCATAGCATCCTCCTCACTGGATATATTAATTTACCTCTCCAGCCAGCTCACTGGTAAGTATCTAAAAGTGATTCTTCCATCAACTTAGACAACTCAATCTTGCTTTTGCAGACTGACATAACACTGTTTCTTCAAGAAGTCAGAAGCATGCTAATTTTTCTCCCAGGTAGAAAAACTTGCTTCCTGCAAGTAGATTTACAGCTGTGAAATAACTGATCAGGTCTCCATTTCAGTCTCCATGGTTTCAGCCCTTGAAGGAGTTTTAGTTTCCGGTACAGTCTCTCCATCTAGATCCTGAATGTCAGACAAATCAAGAGCAGGCAGTGGTGCTCTCCAATACAGGAATGAGTTATATTGACAAAATTCTTCTTCTGGCTTTAAAAAGAGACAAACAAAAACAGCAACAAAACATTAATGTATATCGCAGCAGTAAAAGAAAACAATAAAAAAGCTTTTACAAAAGAAGCTAAGCCAAGGAAGAGTTACTCTACTGTTCTATATGGACAGATCTTATAATTTTATAAGGAAAAATATGAACCATTTCTAAGGAAAACATCACAGAAAATCTCAACCAAATCATAGTTTATTTTTATCACTTCATATAATTTTACAAAGGACTCTGGGAAGAAATTTCCTCTGGGAAATACTAATAACTCCACCAATTTGTTCCACTTGGAGTATTTGCAGGGAACAAGGCTGAAAAACTTGTGCAATTCTTTTTGTACTTTGCATATGTAAAAATTGTTCACTGCCTTTTCCTCTCACAATGCTATATGAACACCATACACATTTAGAAGCTTGTATTCCAAAAAATGTATTTAACTATTTTGCATCCACTTAAAGAACAGTATTTGCAGGAAAAGTAAAGCCCTAGTGAGGGTTTCTACCACATTGTGTTTCTTCATTTCTTCATCTACTTTTTGTATGTGAGCATACAAAAGAATAATCAACATTTCTTTTTGGAACAGGGAGCGGAAAGCTTAAGACAAGATAAATTGTATAGGAAAAAAGTGGGAGGAACATGTATTTATCTACTAGCTTACTCCGTTGGTATATGCCACCACAAAACTTATTTTTTCCTTCTGTATTAGAAAATACTCTGTCTGCTTATAATCTTATGTCATTATTAAATGCACAAATGTGCAATCCATGCACATTTCTATGAAAGTGATGCACTTAAGAAGTGAGCAAAGAAATTCTCAAGTCATTCCTTAGGTCTTGAACATGTACTTTGTTCTATTACATAAAAACAATGAGTACTGCCACATACCTAAAATTAATTATTTCCAGTATATATTGGTTTAGATCATTTCTAACATGCGATTAGAATTTTTAAACATTTTACTTTAATGAGTCAGTTTGAACACATTTTGAAAAAAAAGCATTTTTAACTACTAAACTGGTATAACCAACTTTCAGTACGGCTCTTGAACGAAATCATGATCTGTCTGCTGTCTTTGTAACAGAATAATAAAAACTGTAATGTCCAAAAAATCCCAGTAAGTATTGACACTAAAGCCTCTCAGACACTGGAATAACATGATGCTTTTTTTTTTTAAAATAAATTTACTATATGTTCCATATAAAAATAATTTTTCTATTTGTTACAACACAAACTTCTTGCGGACAACAGTTTGTTGTACTAGGTTACTTGTGTTTACTGTCAAAGCCTGCATTATTTATGATCTGTGATAATTAAAACAAGGATATAAGGTGAGGATATTTTATAATAATAGGATTGCTGTGTGCCTGTAGAGTACTACTGATGTATCAATTTGCTCACTAGGAAAAGATTATCTTCAGGGAAGTTTAAAGAAATAAAGTTCCTATTAGTTGAGATTGGGACCAAAAGCAGTGAAGTAACGAGTTCCACAGAAACAGGACTGGTTATACAGAAACTGGAAGAAAGCCAAAATACAAGTAGCTGAGAAAGTATTCTTTTCTTCAAAATCAGACCACCATTGCGCTAGGTGCTTTGTATGCACCAAGGAAACGACAGCACACTCATTCCACAGAGATTATAATCTAAAACCATACAACTGCAAAAATACACACACTCCTAATTTCAGGTTCAGATTACATATTGGATTAATCTGAAGAGTATTCAAGTCTTCAGAGCAGCAGCATTTCAGCTTATTTGCATCTCCCAGAAAGATTCAATGTGAAAATGAGCAAAACCGAGCAGTGCAAAGGACAGGAGCAAACACTTGAAATTAATACATAAAATGAGTAACTGAGTACCAAATATTCCCATCGAGCTAAATATCTTTCAAAACAGGGTCTGAGAAAAAATGCTAGCCATGTAGGTTACATACAGCAAGCTAAGTTAAAACTCAGTTTCTACAGATGAAGTTGTTTCATTTTAAGGAGTTAATTTCCTAACTCTAGTTGCAAAGGTATGCTTGCAAATGTAACTCAAATAATATTTCCTTTTTGGTGAACTGCTGTGTTATTGGTATTGCTCATAACTTTACTGAACAACAGTAGGAAATTAACACTTTTCTTATCATGCTTATTACTCTAACAAGTTTTGCAATAAGCCACAAAACAGCAAATAATGCCAACTTCAGAGCTGTAAAAGTTATCATCAAAAATATTTGTTCTTATGAAAAATTTAAAAAATACAGGTAGGACACACAAAAGATGGAAGAAAAACCTCTTCTCTTAACATTAACCACACAGAAGACAGAAGAAAAACCCCTTCTCCTAACATTAACAAAGCATTATTTTAAAGTGGAAATATTTTATACAGTACTGTACTTAGGGAAACAAACTGTTTAAAAATACAGTCCCACAAGAAATATTTTATATAGGGAAATATGCAACTATATATAAAATCTTCCTATGAAATTCTTTCAGGAAGTATTCTCTCACTCTTCACTGGGTAGGAATCCAGGGGGCTTACTGCTTTGCCTACCACAACTAAACAACAACTAACTCCTCTAGGGATAAGTAAAGAATTCAGCATCATATTTGCAATGGAGTAAAACCGTTCTGTAGAGCTTGGCTCAATTTGTCACCAAAAATTTCAAAAGAAGCCTTTTCTCTCTTCCAAACTGAAAGATATGCTTGTATTTAAAAGGTCTAGTTTAAAAAGGTTGCATTATTTTCCTTGTGCATATAGAATTTTTTTCTTGATTCATTTATGTCTTAATTCCACTAATAATCACAAAAAATGAAAAAAATGGAAGAACCCGAGAAAGATAAGCCACAAGTGTGTTTACAGATCATAAAGAGGTGTTACACTATTGAAGGATCATTTTTTTCAAAACTAGAAACTAAAACTAGAGATCAAAGTCCATCTAACCCGATTAGACTCCCTGACTTTTCCAACTCACTGGATCAAATCCTTTACTTTTAGTTCAAAGGTACAAGTGGGAGGAGAAGCGAGTTCACATATATCAAACTCCCACGCAGGTATGAAATTTAACTTCGCACTTTACTTCTGCAAAGCCAAAACTTCCTTGGCACCGCTATTTCGTTTCCTGACCCCGCGGCGCGCGGCAGGGCCGAGGCCAGGGCGCGCCGCCCCGGGCGCTGCTCCCAGTGAACCAGGAACACGAAAGGGCAACTACGCACGACGGTATTCAGCGCTGGTTACACGACCTCTGGCATCGCTACTAAATGCTCTTCCCAAACAAAAAAGGTAAAA
>NW_020450914.1:0-83510 GCF_003343035.1 Apteryx rowi | reverse complement strand
GCCTTCCCTCGCCTTGAGCAACTTCTGGTGTTAAAAAAAATAAAATAAAAAAAACCACCTACACCTCGCGCTGGTTCCACCAGACGCTTAACTCGTTTATTCCTTAAGGAGGCTCAGGCAGCTCTGCGATGGTAAGCGGCTCTGTCAATTACAGACCAAGGTGGAGGGAAAGCACATGGAGAAGAGCAAGCAAAAGAGCAAAGGGTTAAGGAAGCAAGAATTAAAAAAAAAAAAAAAGTTGACAAAAATCCACTCTAAGTGATGAAAATCAAAGATGAGACTCCTCAAGTCATACTGCAAACTTTAATATCCAAGAAAAATCAAGTCCATTATACACATTAAAAATAGAGGAAAGTTCACGCCAAGACATGGAACTTCCAATTCTTATCTTCATAACTGATTTTAGAATGTAGTACATATAAATAAAAATACAGGACACTTTACATTTGTCAAACTTAGCCCATATAAAGAAGTATTACACTGCAAATTATGCAGCATTTTATATTTTACACTCAATACCACATACAGTTTAATAGTGACCTAAATCATCTTGGCTTCAGCTGATAAACAAGTTACACATTTTTTTTTCCCTGCGTATACAATTGAGAAGAATGCAATCACACTGAATAATGCACATTTATCCCTGTCCATAAAAATACAAATAATGAATTTTAAGAACTCATAAATAAGACTGCAGGTAAAACACTACTCAACTCATACAATTCATTCACAAGATTTTTCTGCTTCCAACTCTTAACACAACTGTTACATTTCAAAAAGAAAGCATCAGGGAAAATTGGCATTTTCTAAATTAAAAATAGAAGCACATCACTATATACCTGACATAAGTCAATAAAAAGATATATTTTCCAAAAGCAAAGCAAAAAGTGGCACTTTCAACAATATGGGTAGTGAAGAACAAACCCAAGGGAACAAAAGATACTGAGATTCAGTCAATGCAAAAAAGTTCAATGGTCTGTTTGTAAAAAACAGTAACACCACATTTCAAGTGCAACTACAGGCTGGTTAAGAGAGGCAGAAATTGGTCAATATTACAGATGTAAATACTCAGCTACTGCATAATTAACATTTACCTAACCTTGTCTTATTTCAAAGAGCTTGAAAATTGAATAAAATGCTAATCACTTTTTACCTAAGAAAAAAATCAGAATGAAGGCAAAGAATCACAAAGTTCATAGAAAAAAATTGGAGTGAGTAGTACAATAAGGAAATCAAAGCAACAGAAGACTTTGAGGTGTGCAAGGGCTTATTTTTGTACCTATTTATTATAATGGCAGTGTTTCAGCTTTAAATAGGTCTTTCTTGAAACAGGGTTAAACTTTGAGTATTCATTAACAGAGCTAAATCTTGGTGGTGCATCTTTAAGAAGAGGAGACAGTTCAAAGACCATTTTAAGTTAAAGCTCCAATGAAAACGTTCGTGGTTCAGAAGCCTTTAACCTTGATAAGGATTCTGAGCAGAAAATGACATAGTATTGATACATCCACAAGCTCTCTCTCTTATGCAGTGCTGAGACTATAACAAAGGTAAAGATGTGTTTTTCCCTCCATGCAAACTTTCAATTAAAAAAAAGAAATGAAGGCACTTTTTTCCTGCCTTAACAGAAAAAATCCAAAGTCTTATAACGGATATAACCCCTATTAAAAAGATGTTGATTAGGCCATCACCATGAAAAAGGGACTAAAAATAACTGAAAACAACTGAGGTTGTTTGAAAAAGGATGAAAGTGGTACCTAAGTTAACCATTATATTAATATAAACAAAACCCAAATGGCTAATATGATACCTTCTCTTAGCACAGTAATTATTAACTCATGTTTTCTCATTTACGTATTTTCTAAGTGACAGAAGTCTCTGTCTCTCTTGTATAATGCAAAGTTTTCTAGATAAAATATCCACCTAAACCTTATTTGCCAGGAAAAAATTAAGATAAGGAAGCAAGAGGTAGATTTTACAGTAGCATGGGTAAATTGCCTTGAAGTTACAACCAAATTATCTACAAATTGGTCTGCATATGCCGACTCAGACAAGGAGGTGTTTTGGTTACAGTACACCTTGTTTACATGTAACTTTTGGGCCAGGGGGAGAAGGAGAAAAAGGGATTTCCTTTCACCCACTACCTGTTCATACATGGATAAGTCGGCTATGCTATAAAATTAAAAAAAAAGAAAAAAGCTCAAAGTGTAACAGGACTTTCTGTTGTTTAATTATCTTTAAAAAAAATATACTGCTTCCACATCTTTGACTTAAGTGGTCGGCAGGTGACTCAAAGCCAATACATTTAAGCCTGCAAAGCATCCAATACTTCAGTTTCAACACCAACAGACTAATCATAACTGGTATTAATCCTGAACTGAGGTTAGTTTACTGCTCCTCTATGACATGTTCTTTACTTAGTACTCTGCTTTCACATATTATTTTAAATTGCCTACAGATTGTTTTAATTACATTGTTAACAGTTGGATTTGAAGATTAGCATTTGTACAATAGTCCACTTTGTTCCTATTTCCAGTTCCACAGAAAATGCTGTCTAACAGTTCTGATGGTTATTGTATCTTCCAAGAAGCATTTTACCTCTTGTCAACCATTTCAGACTGCATAATTTATTTCAAGTGCATATTTAGAAATACTTCCTTAAACTGTAACACAGCTAGTACAATAAGTACCTCTATGCATTCCTAACATCACAAAATAGAAAAAAAAAAATCATTAAGAATTTATGAAAACTGAAGCAGCATATGTGGAGAATTAGCATGGTTAGGGCAAACATAAAATTTTATACTCAAGAAAATGTTTGTTTTTAATGCATTCCAAAGCACAAGGACAGTGTATGTGAATATTTTCCCCTCCATTTTCATTAGTATAGTACAAATATGCATGGCATAGTACATGTCTGGACAGCAATAGAGATTAAGAAAATAGACACTATCTAAATCCTAATTAGGAATAAGAAGGCACCACTGATTTGAGGTTGTGTCCAGACATCACCCAGTCAGTTTTGTTTTCAATTTTAGCATTTGAGCCAACATTTTTTTCTGATTAACCTATTCAAACCACTTCTATTCTGGTTTTCTCACGACAAACAACACACATTCATAGTAGTATTTCATCATGGAGAGTTCATTCACAGTGTATGTTGATAATACAGATTCTTTCTCCACCTGAAAATAAAAAGCAGAAGTCTTCAAAACACCTTCTCTACCGGCACTGTATAAATTTCTCTCAGTCAGAGAGAAATTGCTGTATACGTACTACCAACAGATTTCAATGCCTATCCACTCACTTTTTTAAAAAAATGAGAAAAGTAAAAATTTGCAACACAGTTACAAGCATTTAACTGTTCTAAACTTTTTTAGTCTGTGCCATTAAGCTAAACTACATTTAAGGTAAAGTTTGTATGAAAGAGTTTGTCTAGTCTATACTGTGCATTCCCAAACTACAGTATCTTCTTACCTCGATACGGAATCCATACTGCAGTATGACATTTTTTATATCCTCATAGCTTAATTCTATAGAAAGTTCATTTGCCAAGTTTTCAAAGTGGTAAAGGAGAGGACCTAGAGTATAAAGATAAAATGGAAGGGATGTCAAAAAAACCCAAACTTTTTTTTAGAATCAGAATTACATACTTCAAAGTGCTAAGAATGCTAATATTCGGCCCACAATCAGATACAAACAAAAAAATACATATTTCTATTACTCAAATATGCTTTTTATAATGGATTTCAGAATCAAAGTAAAATTAGAACAAATTAGTTCAACTGATATTGAACAATGAAGTCTTGTTTCCTATCAAATTGTCTTCTGTCTCTTTAATTTTATTCCCTTTCATCACTGTAGACTCATAGCTGTCTCTACTAAATCGGAGGCAGGACATGTTGTGGGCTCTACAAGAGCTATGTTCACATTTTGTGACTGGCCAGGACAGGTGTAGTGACTGATCGACTACTACACAAAATGTTTGATGTACGAGGTTCTTCTGCCTTTCCCTCACCATGGCAGAAATTAAGTCTCTCTTCCTTTAAGCTAAAGCATCCCATAAATCTTATCCCTGAAACTTCTGTTTATAGGCATAGTACCAATTAGATGACAGATACAGACAGAACAACTTTTCTTTCCTTGGAAAGCCAGCAAAAAGAATACAGGACACTACATTTGTCAAACTTAAACAACAAACGTGTGATGCATGATTTCAAAACCTGGCACTAGGCAGCTTTGATTCCACATATAAAATCACTTGACAGTAACTTAACAAGAATATCCTTTGGACATATTCTTTGACATTTGGACATATTGAACAGGCCTGAGATGATTTGCAAGCTGTAAAAAAATTATTTTTTTTGGTTCTGCAGAGTTTTCAGCACAGACACGTTCATCCCCATAACTCTTTTCAGGCACTAGGAGCCTGTTATGCGAGGAAACAGAACTTGGGAATAGGTGGAAGAAAGGCTGGTCACACTTGCCTACATTTATCCATATTCCTCCAGGCTTTAGTATTTTCCATATTGTATCAATATAATCAATAACGTTATGTGCCGTATCTATGAAGAAGCAGGTTGCTATGCAGTCCCATGTATCTGCACAAAAAGAACATATACAGAGATCAGGTTCAATGTTTCTCCCCCTGTAAAAATTTAACACCAGTATTTGTTACACTTAGGCTTTCCTTCAACTAATAATAAAAGTTGAACACTTTTCATGTTTACCAGAAACTAGCTGTGTTTTACACAAATGATGGACAGTAAGTTTGACATTGTGGGGTGTGCATATATATACATATATATACACATATAAGCCCAAATGTGCTAATACTCACTTGTTTTTTTTATGAACTTTACTACCAGAAAGGTTAAAAATATAAATGCAAAAATACCCAGTGACTTTAGGCCTCTCCAGTTATTCTAACACCTAGAACAATTCAAGTCTGTACATTAAAGCATATTTTTGTAAATTATGTAACTTCAAAGCATTTTATCCAGTATCTGAATGCTTCTTCAGATGTATTTTACTAGTGTATTTAACAAGCAAGATCTTTCAAGGAGTATCTTTCAACATATGAGGCTCCCCATTTTTTTGTCTAAACATCATCTTTGAAATTGCAAAAGTCTAAATTCTCTAAATTAAAAAAATCTGAATTTAATCACCAGCATCAGATAGCCCAATACAAGACAGATTAATCTGCAGAAAATGGAGCAATTTAAGGAAGCCATCTTCCAACAAAATATCTGGGAACTTAGCTGCACAAAAAAAGGCTGATCAAAAGCTATTTAATTCTGGTGAAAATAACTACATCTCCAATAAGGATGGAGAAGTGGAAGCAGAAAACAGAACTTGCAGTTTCTGTTAGATTCAATACTGTGTGAGCGAAAAAAAAGAATGACCTCTGAAATAGAACAAATACTAAGAAATGTGGAGTATGCCTACTAGGATCAGAAGTGTTAAGGGTAAGCGCTATCCTGTGATCAAAACCCTAAATATGTAATTGGTAGAGTAAGCACTAAAGGAGGTCATCTTCTGCAGATTAATTCAACATTAGGTTAGTCATAAAAGTTTGCTTCACAGCTGCAATGAAGACAGCATGACTAATCTGATATCACCAGGAAAAATAACGGTATTTGTACTGACTAGAATATCTCAATCTTTAACAATTACCATCTCCATAATGTGCCCCCAAAATATGTGCTACTGGCACTCAATATAGCATGCATTTGTTTCATTTGTAATTAACTATTTCTGAAACAGTTAGATATGTTTTTACAACCAAAAAGGAATCAACAAAAAAAACTTTGTATTTCTTGCACTAAAGAAAAGAACTGACTCTCTATTCCACACTGTTCACCCGTTTAACATCACTTTTCTTAATCAAGTAAACCTCTCCCTAATTTTCCTATGTTGTCTTTATTTTGAAAGACACTACTGCAATAGCGTATTCTTTTATAACTAAAAAGAAAAGTTTATTTGAAGTAAAAAAAAAAAGTTGCTACATTTAGTACTTTTTTGCCTAACAATCACAGATATAGTTCCACTGTATTTGTAATCATTTATTTGTTCCACTCTATTTGTAATCATTTCTTATTGTCTTATCACTAGTAGGCTGTAGATGCATGGAAAGACTAAATATTTGCATTTACTCACTGCACTCAGAGTAAATTTCTTGAAAATCTCCTGCTGTCATAGAGAAGTTTGCACCAGAAGGAAGACTGTGAGGGTCAACATCAGGGAAATAAATTGGTCGTATCTGATCAGCAGATCTTCTGTTATTGCTAAACTGATGAATCCAGGGATAAAGTTTACATGAGTTAATTTCAGAGCATCTGAAAAATAAAGAAGTCAGAACAACTCTGTTTCATTTAGCTGCTTAAGTATTATCTAAAAACACAGACATCTTGCATATAAAATGTTGCACAAAAAGACTTTTGCCAACATCCATGATTTTGTTGTCAGAGTTAATGCTAAAGCTATAAGCTTTCTAAAGCACTTTTATCTAGTTCATGACCCATCAATTTATGAACTGGTCAAACAAAATTAAACAATTTCACTCTTTGACACATAAAACTATCACCACTCAATAACTGCCCATTTTTTTCCATTTTAAAACTTTTTCTCCCATTTCACCACTTTCTCCAACTTACTTTTCACTGAAAAGAAAGCTAACAAGATTCTTTCTGTGAGACGGACAAAATTTGTGATTCAGTAAATTCAGTAAAGCTATTAAGACTTTCTGGATTATCTTTTTTTATTTTAAAAAGAAAGAAGAGCAACAATAGTTTCATGATTGTCTTAAATTTTCTTGGGAATATTGTACTCATTCTAGGTTCTTCTGCCTTTTCTGAACCACAATCATAGGGGCTTTGAAGCACAGCAAAACAAAAGCTGTGTTCAAATGCTATATTAAAGAATGTATTTAATTTTCAAAATCTTTTTGCAAAGGCACAGAAGTTTTGCACTAGATGTCTCTTAAGTTATTAAGATCTGAAGTGTTGCAATTATGCAAAGTAATTTTCTTAAATAAAATCTGTGGATTGACAAACTCAGTGAACTCTAAAAAGTGATGAAATAGCACTCAAAGTATATAAAAGTAAATTAAAAAAAGTTTTCCCAAAGAGTCCTGTAAACTCAATTTGTAACTTAAAAAAGGAAGATGTTTTCTCTCCACGTGCATCACCACCAAATTCTGCAGTCAAGCCCACTTACCAAAGCCATGATATACATGCATAACTAAATACTCAGGGATAACAGAGGACATCTATTCTATAAAATACATATCAAACACCTCTTAAACTGCAAGTAATCTACCAGTTTATATAAAATGCACTCTTTTGGCTTGTGGATAAAAAACATCTGAGGTAGAATCTTTGAGATAAAAATTTTGACCTTGATGTCACGTTTATATTTGGTTTTCTCAGTAAAAACAAACAACTGCATATGAACAGCAGTATACTGAGCTCATCAACTGTCTCCATATATAATGGATATATAAATGCCAGATATATGCAATCCTAACAGTCATAAAGAAAACAAACAGGGAAAAATCCCTGATAACATGGATATAATTTCCTTCAAGCAAGACACTTCTACTGGGCTGACTTCATTAAATAATAATAATAAAAAAAGTCTATCAAATGTTTCTGTGTTAACCATTTCAGCATTCTCCATGTGTTCACAGTCAATTTGTATCCTTAGAATACTTCTGTAAAGCAATGACATCTTCAGACAAGCAAGGCAAAGAAATGAAGAGACCTGAGCTGACTGCAAAGGAAATCTTTTCTGAGCCTGCCAGCAAACACACAGCTTTCAGTACTTATTTTTCTTTTCATTTTTGAGCACAAATTATTTTCATGTAGACTTCGACAGTTCCAACACAATTCCCCATTTACTACAGAAGAACAATCCTGTTCCATATTCAAGCCTGAAAACCTTTCCTTTCCACCTTCTCTAATTTATACCTCAAAACTAAATACTGCGGTCCTTTACAATTACTATCCTTCCAACAAAAGATGCACAATAGAATTTAGGTTAAAAATATCTAACATCTTTAACTAAGAGCATGAGGCACTTCACTTCTAATGGGGCAGTACCATTTACTGTGAAACGCAGTCTGAAAAGCTAATTCTGGAAAAGACGGTTAGGTCAAATCTTACTTTTGAACACTGATTTCAAGATAAAAATGCTTCAATGTTTTCATCCCATGGCATTCATCAATTTGCAAAAAGTACAATTAAGCAACCTTCTCAAGGTGTCCAGACTTATCTGCAAAGACATTCCTTCAGGAAAGTAAAGGTTAGCCAATTGTCAGTGTGAATTCCACTTGCATAATTCAAGCACTTTAAACTACCTCTTGTTTGGGTGCAAAGTGATTTTATACTACTTCAACTTACTTTCTTCAAATATTTATAGGTGGGACTACTGCTTCTACTGATGGGCTGTTGTGCTAAGGCTACTGAGTCTGCTCTGAATCTCCAGCTGCAAAACAAAGCAAGTCAGCAACTCGCTGCACACTAGATCAATTCTGTTGCACAGTGGAAAAATGAGACTATGTAAGAGCCCATGTCTCCTCCATGTAGACACCACCTTAATGTTTTCCCTATCAGATGTCAAAGGGTTGTAATGCATGTCCTGCGGCTCTAGACCACTTGAAAATTTTGGTATGCTTCCCAGAGGTAGGAAGACTGCTTATGATTTTTTCAAGTTTTGCTCTGCCAAAGCATGTGAGAAATGAAGAGCGTCTGCACATCACCAGCGCTCACCTCTGCCATCTGTCATTATATCCAGGACTCTTCCAAACACAAGAAAAATACACCAGCAATACAAAAACCTTATCATAAAGGAAAAAGCTGAATCTTCTATTTAAGGATTGCAGCAGCTTTGGAGCCATTATAGCTTAACTCTCCAGAGCCACTTTGTTTTGGAACTGGAGCTTCCTCAATGGAATAATGCACTCTAACCAATACAGTTTTCAAACCTGAGTTGATTCGTTTCAGTTTTTCAGTGACCATAGTTACATGCTGATGAACTTTTGTGTTCACTACATACCATGCTTTGAAATTTTATCCACAGCAACATAAGTTCTCAATTTAAGATAATAAAGTTCTTTCACATGTTAAAACCAGCAGATGTCACTTTGTATACAGATTTAAGTCACTGTACCAAATCCAGAAGGCCCACTCTAGTAGTAGGCTTCATATTCAAGACAGTACTTTGTTTTCCTAAAAATAAACCAAAGCCAAAGAAGGCAGATCAAAACTGTAAGCATACACTAGAAAAATCCTCATATCATTATCAGCTGAAAACAAAAACTAATTAGGAACTATACCATGCTGTTTAAACTATAAAACTAAATAGAATTTTCAAAGAATGATTTAATATTTAACCTTTTTTAAGCATCACTGAAATCAATAAAATAAGCTAGCATTTTACTCAAAGTTATTTTCCTTGTTCCAGCATGGAAAGACCTAGGCACCAACTCTGTCCTCTTTCTGGATAAATTAAGAGGGAAAGAGGAAAGGAAGTGTAAGCTAAAGACTTATTCACAAAATCCTCTTTTCTTACCACACTCTTCCTTAACAGATATCTTCAACTCATAATGATCGTTGTTGTTTCTTTCAACTCCCTTGTCCAGGAAGGCAAACGTCCATTTCAGACAGCTAACTGGGAACATCCATTTAGGCCTGAAGTGAAAGATCCTCAAAGTCCCTACAATCTTCTTAATAGGCACCCCAAGTCTACAGTTATCCCTGCACCTCAATTGAACTGACTGAAATCCAGCGTCGAGTTAGCTGTTATCTGTGTTCTCTTCCTGCTAATACCAAAATTTGTAACTGATAACTTGCCCAGGAAAGATGAACATTACAACAGCTGAGCAACACACAATTTTGCTGACTAAAATTAAATACTGTTAGCAAATCTAACACATATACACTTCTTTGCTAAATATATTTTATGCTGATAGGAAACACTACATGAATGTTGGATGAGAAGATTTATGGAATATTAGAATAAGCTCCAGACTCACAGATTTTTCAGGAGAATTTCACATATGGCCTAAAGATTCCATATTTAAAGAAGGCAAAAATCATATTATCATAAGTAATTTAGGGTGAAGTTATACTTTCTGGTTTGAACCAATGTGACAGCTAATCAGTGCTGTCAAATAGGGAAAGTGAGTACTGTTATACTGCTTTGAAACAATTTAAAAGTTCCAAAGAGCATAACAGCCAACAAGGCTGTACAGTTAGGGATGAGAAGAACATGACCTCCTCCTTTCTGTAGCTGCAAGGCATCAGATCAGCTCAACTGTAACATGCAATTTAACTACCAGATGACAGTCATTTATGAATGATGCAAGAAAAAGAGCAAATAGATCTCTACCAAGTATTTGCTTTCATTATAGTGACCACAGCCGTCATATTCAGACATTCAGCAGTCATTACAATGTTTTCCCCTTGCTCTGTATTAGAGTTTTAAGTAGTAATAGATTTGGAATCATCTTCCAGGTCCCATGCCTAGCATGAGGGAAACATAGCCCATAAACAGGGCTGCAAAGCACCATGAAAATAGAGAGTATATAAGCAAGTTTTTTAGGTGTTTTCACAAAGGATTTATCATTTCAGACTGAAGAATTAGGGAACCCGCAAATTGTTTTATTTGAACTTGGTTAAAAAAAGAAAAAATCTCTTTGATACTTGTCTGCTAATAGTCTTCCCACCCCCATTCTTACAAGAACAACTGCATTTTGCTGCCTTCTTCCTTCTCTAACAAATTAATTCAGCAATAATTTCCAGTGCAAGTGACAATACCAAACACAAAAACATCACTCTAAATTAAGCCTATACAGTAAAATTTACGTTACTGTCTTGCATTCAAATTTAGTGCCCGAGTGCAGTTGCAGAACTATTAATTTTATAATTTTAGCTGTTATTCAGGGACAAGACTTAAGAAGCAGTGTAGCAAGTTCAGTTGGCTGTCTTCTACACAGAAACAGTGCCTTAAATTTTAATTTAGAATGCTACATTTTCATTAATAGGTTTCCTCCATTAGTAATCACCCAGTATCATGCATATATTAATCCATCTTTGACACCTGTGATGTAGGTGTGCATTTCACAGAAATAAAAATAAAATTTATTCAAGATTATGCAGGAAATCTGTGGCAGAGTCCAGTCATCTTAAGTCTCTTAACTGAAAAGGCATGCTTGCTACTGTAAACTTAATAACTTACCCATAAGACTCATAATGCTCCCCCCCTCAAATTATTCCACTTATATAGACTCATAATGCCTCCCCCTCCCACCCCCCCCAATTATTCCACTTATATTTTTCAGAAGAAAAAAGTTCTATAAAGTTGTTACCTGTGTTAGGACTTATAAATCTATTCTTGTTGAGTGTTATTTATTCAAGTTTTTCTCATTAATAATTTTGCCTCCCTGTAGATGTCAACCAGCAAGTAAAACATAAGCTATGTACCTGTTGAGTACAAAGTTAGAAGAAAAGAGCATAAAGAGGCTCCATTCATTTCCTTGGCAAGCATAACCGAGCATAGCTATTTCCCACGCCAATCTACCTAGCCCAGCACCAGGTACCAGGATATTAACTTTGGAGAAATCCCTGCAACAAAACAAAAATAATAGTTAAGTCTTTATCTGATACCTCTTAACAAAATGTAGAGAGGTCCAGTCAAACATTTTCCCCCATATATTTAGATGTTATAATGTACTTCCTGTATTTTTTTAAAGGCAAACTGAGCCCATTTTGATCAGATCAGTTAATTGTATAATCAAAAAAAAAAAAACAGAAAAATGACTTATCAAGAAAATGTGTGCACAGAATAAAAGTACTTACAACTATGCAATCCTTAGAGTACAGTGCATCATTAACAAAATATTTCTTCTATTAACTTTAAAAGCTGGAGTAATTTGCAGAAAGAAAGAACATGATCACATACCACCATTTATTCTTCTACAATACCCATAGATAACCAGTAAATATCCTAGAAATCAGAAATGCAGTTCTTGCTTACATTGCTTTATACTTGTAAGAAATAAACAAATATTTTGACATCGCAAACACAAAGCAGGCAAAATTTCTATGAGCTGATAATGAATAATTCAGACTACAAAAAAATTAAAAATAGTTAACTTTCAGCAACTGTGAGTTTTTAGTTCACTCAAATACATATGCAACATCGGGTTTCCTAAAGCAAAGTACAGTGCAGCTCTCTGCCTTTCAATTCCTGTAACTAGACATCAAGTTGAAGACTACAGGAAAATGTCCAGCAGTGTTCAGTTACTGAGAGATTTAGACCAACTTAACTTTGGCTCACGTGTAGAGGTCTGATAACCTATTCACACAAGAAAGATGGAGAAGCTTAACTAAACTCTTCTGGGGCATGTTAACCCTACTATATCTTCCTTCTCTTTCTGTAAAATGGGGCGTTTAACATCACAGGCATAACATACTGTGAGGAGTCAATATGTGTGAGCCTTAAATTCTACCCGGACTCCACAAAAATTCCTGACCATACTCTCTATTTAAATCTCATTTTATCATCCCAGAGACACAGTGTTGGCAAAGGGTTAAAAGCTCTGCTAGAGACTCTTACAAGCGCTGTTGACCACTTCAAGTGATGGAGATGTTCTGAGGCACTGCTTCTGTTTTACCAACAAGGGAACCTTTGCAGTGACTCTCCGAAGTGATTCAAACAAAGACAATTCCTGCCAGTGGAGAAGCCAAAGGCTCTCCAGTTATGAAAATATTACACGTATTAATTAGCCTTGTGCTAAGATTCTCAGTACATCTTTGTCCTCACTGAAGCTGTTCAGTACCAAGACAATCTGTGTCTAATATCACATACTGACATCACAGCAGACTTTGTAATTGGAATACATTTTTATATTTTTCAGTCTTGACTGATACTAATGCTTCAGGCATGATTTGCTGCTAAGCTCTCAGAGAAAGACTGAGAATCTCCATTCCTTTTCCATAGGACACAATCTACTCCACAAACCAGTGTTCCTCGCTTTTATGGCAATGCTAAAATTGCTGATGAGAAATGCTTGTTATAACTTGCTTATATCCAGGATCTTGACTTACTGTGATACAGTACAACTGTACTGGCTGGACAACTAGCTGCAGAATTAGCTGTACAGAGCATGCCCAATACTAGGAGTTTCTCAGAAGACTTGCTCTGGTAGGTGATGCCCCACATTTGAGTAGCAGAAAGCTGTGAGTTAACCTCTCCCAGCTTCCAAGTACAACAATTAATAAATAGAACAACTAAGAATCTCAAAATGTCCTCTTCCAGGCAGAAAAGGTAATATATATGTATACTAACTAACCAGTATGGTTGAATCACAATATGATCAAACCTGGCAGTGTAGGGCTTTTCATTTCATGTTGCATACAAGAGAAGAGATCGTTTCACATACAGGACAAACACAAATGCGAATCTTCACTCTCAAAACAAAAACACCTCCACACCAAACTGAAAAGACGTATCATCTAACAAGGAAGCACACCAAATAATAAAAGAAATTGTAATTTAAAAGCATAATATGTAAGTTTGCAAGACATAGTGCAGGATTCTAATCTCACAACTAAACGTTTATTGCCATTTAGACCTCTGTACTCCTTGCTGTGGGAAGCCAAAGGGTGAACACGGCACAAATGCTAACTAAAAGGACGACACTATTCATAGGAATTTGGTCTTACACATACAGCGAAGTGGAACCACCCAAGGCCACACACCTATGAAGAATGTAAGCACTTACATTTTAATATCCTCCACCAATTTTCCAATTTTCAGTCCTGAACAGGACTTTCTAATTTCATATATCAAAAAACAAGGGTGAACATTCAGCTCTCCCTCCCTTTCACAGTACACCTTCAAAGGAAAAACATCTATGAATTTAATACATACACATAACTAAATGAAGGAAGCCACAATCCGCATTAAAAACAGAAAGAGAGCAAGTGAGCATGAGAGAGAGCAAGCACGCACTCAAAACTTCTGAAAAGCAGTATTTCTAAAGATGATTACCGAAACACAGAAGAGATAAAGTACTGGCAACCTATATATAATTTCGTATCCTTTTCTAAAGGCCACACAAACTAACAAAGTGATTTAAGAGTGTCTTTTGGTTTGTGGCTTAATCACTTAATTGGTTAAGATTCACGAATTGAAAACCAAAGTTTTGTCACTCCTAATTTTTATTCCTTTCAAATTATAATTTCAGATTCTTTATTCTTTGATTAACGGGAAGCAGAAAGATAGCACTTTATAATTATTTAAAAACACTTCTATGAAACGAGAGTTTACTTTTCTTTGCCTCTCTTCTATAACAAAGACCTGAAGAAAGAATAACAAGCCAGCCAAGAAGTCCTACTGAAAAAAGGAAAGTGATGAATTCAAGGGAAAACTATTTGCTTAATATAAATTTTGAAAATAGGAACCTGAGAGGAGGGGGATCCAAATCACTTGCTGGGAGAACTTAAAAGAACTTCAATCTTGCAGCTGTTTCTATTAGTAGTGGTGTAACTATTCACCATTATTGCAACCATTGTTCCAGCTCATCCACTTCTTTACAATTTATCTTTAAGAAATATTTCAACTAGCTCTATGCAGACTTTTGCAACCTCATGTGGACACTTACATTTTACAATTACAGTGGCTTGAAAAACCTTATACCAATTCCAAGACATCACACACTGATCAGAAAAGATCTTATACAAATAACCTACTGACAAGGAGGAGCTATGTAGGTATAACCAGTGTTCTAAATCTGCACCCTTATTCATACTGGCAAAAGAAGCTTCATACAAGCGAGTTGATTTTAAATTGCTTGCAATTGCCTTTTATCTTTTTAATCCAGAAAAAAAATGTGAAAAAGTTGATTTTAACTGCACTTTCCTCTGAAACTTTATTACAGGATTGAAGCCTGTCTGGAAATTTATTAGCAGTTTAATTCCTACCTACTCTCTCTACATCAATTTTCAGGGACTTGGGCCAGCCATCAACTTCATTTCAGCATCTAGAGCACTGCTAACAGAACACAAAATATATTCAAATTTCTGAACCCACTAACATGGAGACTTGCCTTCCAAAATGGTGCAAGACCATTTCTGTTATCTAAAATCAGAGAAATCAGGTACCTAGCAAACTCACTGTGCAACAAGCAGGTATGTACTACATGAACATAGCTGTAACATCAAACTACATGTTAAAATCAGCTGAAAGAAGAGCTGGGAATCAGAATTGCTACAAAATTCATATTGCATAGAAACTGCTTTTTAATGGCTAAACAGTCATGAGCCAATTTAGGAGGCTAGAAAAACCTGCTTTCCTTCAGTAGCTATATAATAGCAGCAGAAGCAAAGACAATTAAAGGAACTCCCCCAGCCCCTAATAACTGATAACAACTGAAGATTATCCTCAGTGAAATTACCTTAAACTAGCAAGCAGCAGAAGCATTTCTAAGCCACAGATCAGAAGAGCTCTGGTATTTGTTAGGAACATAAATGGGCATTATGCTTAACCTCAGTACATCACACATTTTGAATATGAACATCTGTGGGACATAAGGGGAGAAATATTGGCCTATTAACTTTATAGGTATAGGGAAGAGGGCTAACGTACTGTTTGGGATAAATTATGTACATGCTGCAGCCTTTCAAAGAGACAGTGGATGAATATCATCAGAAATGCTACTGAAATTTGTCATTATTGTATCACATTTTGCACTCTTAATATATTTTCAATTTTTTAAAGCTTAATGACATTACTGAAGACTTTAATATGCTATCATTTCTCCAAGGTAAAGTTATACACAATAAAAAATATAGGCTTCATATTTTATGCCGACTGAGTTTTAAGAGAAAAATCTGAAGATGCTTCAGCTAAAATAAATGTAACGGTGTGGGATTGTAAATAAACTTCATTTTCATAAACTAAACACTGCAGTTCAACATTATTTACTGATACAAATCTCTCAGAAGAAAGATAACACACCACATTTGTTGTTGTTACTAGAAGCATGTAAATTCAAAAGTTAAACATTCCAGCACTGGGTTTTTTTTTAAAGCAAAGGCACCTACTTCAAGAGGTTCTGATATTGTCATGAAACAGTAAACATCAGAAATATACTCTCCATAGAAGAACAGTGGACATGCATCACACTGTGGAACTTGTCAACTCATTCTTTCCTGATGTCTTATCTCTGTAATATTTGTAAATTTACATAGTGAACAGACACAATTTTCAGTATGGTAATTTTCATTATTTTACTATAATCCTATTTTCAATAATATTTTTTAAAACATAACTGCTTTTTAAATAAGTGGTGAAGGTAACTAAAAAGTGCAATCAGTTGAAGAGCAATTCTTCTGCAAACTTGACATACTTCCATTTCAGGACCTGCAAAGCCTTCTGTGGACTGGAACAACACAGAAGACATCACTTGCTGATAAATTCAGTGCTTTAAGCAGAATTTAGGTTAAAGCACAAATTTGGAGGAGATAAAAAAACTCTAGAAGGACAAACATTTTATAGCAAGTTAAAAAAAATTCCTAGAAACAGAAACTTTAGAGTCACTATAAATGTGACTCTGCACACAAAAAGTATAGCCAAGCTCAGCCTTAAAATGAGTGAGATAGATTTTTTCAAATAAAAAAGAAACTAAGTACTCATCACTTCTTTTGGGCGTATACTGAAAATATAGTCAATTGCTGTACTAGGGGTTAGATTTAAATTTCTGATGATAGGGGTTCTACAGGCCAAGTTAATGAACAAAGGAAAACTTTGGAGAAAATACCTAAACTTACAGATCTTGGTCATGGAATGATATTAGCTAACTTAAAAGGTTTAACATCTCTTTGGTTCCTTTTGGATGAGAAATTGGATCTTTATGTTTTTTCAGATAAGTAGAAAGGGTATTAGAAGTAAAAGAAAAATTTAAAAAAGAGAAGAAAAAGAGGAATTAATTAGAACAAAAAAAAATTATCTAGTTTAGAATGAAGTATTTGCTGTAAAGTAATGCTCTTCAGTACACTCATCTAGATTTTCAGTTGTTTCTCCATAAATATGCTTAAGTGGTCACATCATCAAGAACTAAAAATATGTCTGTGTTTCACTATTTTATCCCACAGAAAACAGTGATAATATTCATTCAGACCAAAGAAATTCAGAAGGCTTGGTCAAGAAGGCGGACAATTCTAGAAATTCCAAACTGAATAATAAAGGAAATCCATTGCTTCTTCAGAAAGACTCTTATCTCATGYAACCTCGCTTCAACTGCTTTGATGATCCTACTAACAGATTCTATGCTTACAGAAAGAAAAAAAGATTTCTGAAGAGGAACAGGAGGCAAGAACAGCTTTTGTGTCTTTTATTTTTGGCTGATAGTCTTGCCAAGAAACTGGACTGAAACACAAGATAACATTAGCACCTACTCACAAGACTCTTCTAATTTACAGCTGCTTTCCACTGTTACTTGTTCTGCATCCCAGAATTGCAAGCATATAGAGCATTTTAATACTTCTTTTCCTACTCTTTGCATACCCACAGTAGGCTGATATTGCAGAAAATAGTAACAATACAATACCAGCATGCATGGAGCTCTAACAGCAGCAAACATACTTGGATAGTTTTAGATTGTGACTTAAAACCTCTAATAGCAGATCATCTTTTTCAGTACCTAAACTGATTGAAATACCATGCCCGTGTAACTTTTCCACAAATCTTCCATATTCCTTTTTCAGTACTCCAATGCATAGCAATAGAAATGATGTTAATTAGAAAGTGAATGTACAATTCTGATGAAGCCATTAAGAATATATAGGTTGACTTGTAGTGACAGATTTAAATTTAGAGTATTTATTCCCCCATCACTTTTAACACAAAATACATCTAGGCAAACCTGATTTCATTACCAAATGCCAAAAATACACTTTTTCTGTAAGAATTTCAATGCTTCAGCACTTTACACTACTAAAGAGAACTATAAAGAAATGCAAAGGTGCAATTTGAAGTTCCATCCACAGGCTACCTTCCTACATGACCACCCACAGCCAGTCCTCTCTGAAGGAAACAGATTTTGCACCCACTGTATACACAACAGCCAGAATAACTTCATGATTGCCAGATTAAGCCCTGTCCATCCCTTCAAACTGAAACAACTGATATCCACAAAAACTTTTAAAAAGGAAGCACATCAAGGACAGCCTTCCCTGCCAGACAAGTTGTCTCTTCCACAGGGTTCAGGTGACACAGACAGTAAGCCTTAAAATACATAAACAAAGAGAACAAGTACTTCTGAACTACTGTGCTTCTTGCCTTCTGAAAAGATAGAGTACACCAAAGTAGGAAAGTCTCTGGATCCCAGCATACAGAATGAGCTGGGGACAATAACTAACAATATATAAACAGCAAAAAGGTTTTATATAAGTTCTACCATAACTCCATAAAGAGCTTCAATATTAAACTTTTAAATAGATGAGTATGCAATACACCTTTTTAAAATGCAAATATTTCACTGGGCAGAAACTCAAACTCGTAATAGAGATGTTTGATGTAAACAAAGATAGACAGAAAAAGGGGGGGGGAAGTAACTGGTATTTCAGAGTCATCACAACAGGGGTAGAAGCAGTATCACATTTGTTGTGTCCAACAGAAAAAAAAAAAAACAGAATTCCTAGTAAAGTAGTACAAAGCTAACAACTAGAGAATCACCCAATTTGTTTCCAAAGTTGCTTCCTAAAACCAATCTGAAGTTTTGAAACAAAGTTTACTGATGATAAAGGTCAGGTCAAAACTTGCCAACTTCAGTCACACATCTCCAAGACTTTAGAAAACAGTTACCTCTCCTGTAACCAAAAACTTTAAAAGCTAGCATACAAAAAAAAGTGAACAGCCATTTTTAAGATTTAACAGATTACTTCCATACCTATGACCTCTCATATAGAGCTGCACTAGAGACACATCAGGTAACTTGTAATATTTAATTAATTTTTATCTCATCTAGAGCAATGTTAGCACTGAAAACCTATTAAAAATTCAAGAACAACTAAAGTATGACTAAGGCAATTCACACAGTATTCCTGCCTTAGGAAAAAGAAGTGAAGATGTTTAGAGAATAAACCTGATTCTTGCTCCTGTTTCTTGTTTCTAATAGCTTGCTAAAGATGGGTAGGTTTTTTGAGCATTACTATTTTGCAATCTTCTGCAGCTAAGGTGGTCTTCAGCTTTAGCCAGGGTAAAATACATTATTGTAATTCAGTGACATGACACAAAGCTGGATACAAACGTCTCTATCTGAAAAGAAATGTGATCTTCTCCTAGACGAACTGTAGGAAAAAAAAAAAAAACAGCACTACTTCTTCCTATAAAAAAAATCAGCAAGGCAGTAATTCTCAAAAAAAAAAATTTCTTCTGCCACATCACCTTTTGGGCTCCCTTTCACACCTTTGTCTCCTAAGCTAAGAGCAGCTACAGCTGTCTGTAGCACATCTTTACAGTTACATCATTTATGTTACACTTTTTAGTTTCACAAGATGAAATTTTGCATTCAGAACAGTGATTTGACCTTTGTCAGGCACAAGAAATACATCTTATCTTACAAGTTAAGGACTTGGTGAATATAAAAATAAAAATGTTTTAAGAAACATTTTGTATGACACCTTGCTCTACCACTTTCAGTTTTAAAYGTGTGTGAACTCACAAGCTGCTGCTCTCAGCCAGGAGTTATAAGTAAAAAGGCTTAAAATTTTCTTCTATACAATTTTTCCTAGTTTACTGAATATATTAACAATACATTCGAAGAACAAAACTTAAATTTTCTCCACTCTTTATCCAACTTGTTTGGCCTTCAGACAGAAAGTCTTGTATCAGATATGCAACACATTGGCATAGCCCATCTACAAACTAAGAACTAAAGGAGGATTTCCATGAAGTCAAAATTCAAAGCCAGTTTTAGAGACAAAGATTAAGTTTGATCCAAGAGGCTGCTATCAAAAGTGTTTATATGTAAACTGTAACACTTAGAAAGGCAAAAAGCTTTACTTGTATTTCCCCCCTCCCCCCAAGATAATTCCTAGGGAGAGTTCTAAAGAAATAGTTTTATTTAAATGTGTAAAAACTAAACTTATAGTTTTTTATAAAACTGAAGATTCTTGAATACCTTGTGTCCAACAAGAAAAGCACATTCCAGTTATATTTTCCAGTGTACTGTAGAAAGCTCATTTACAAATTAAATCTTCTAAGTGGTGCACTATTGTCAACCTTTAGGTAAGTTAGCTCAAAGCAAAAAAGAAACCCAGCAATCTACCAGACCTTGCTATTTGACTGTGTCAGAATCCACACCATGTTCTGCCACCACTAGTAGTCCCCATTCTCGAAAATTAAGAAATGGCTAGTAGAAGTTGTTTGCAAATTGATACAAGTGCATTTTTAGTAATCACTGAGAAAGAAAGAAACCCACAGTAGCTTCCAGCTATATCAAACCTAAACTCTGAGATGTTATGAGAACAAAGTTCACAAGTGATATTAAAATAAATACAGCACTAAATTTTTCTTTTATAAGAGTGTCATGTTTAAACTGGAAGATACTTTACGATAACTGGGCTGACTGGGCAGTATCACTAATGACAGAATTCTTAGAGCAATAATTTCTTCAACATACAAATGTTCCTCAGATTCTAACAGTATTCTTCTACTTAAAGTTACATAAAAAAAACTGCACTGATTACTATTTTGGTGGTGTTTCTTGACAAGCCAGTGCAGTAATAAAATTATTCATGTACATCCAAAGTTTTTCTAAGACTTGCATTGTAAAATCTGTCTGCAACCAAGGTTAGAGCTAAGTATTTGCAGAATAAACTATAAAAGCAATAAAACTATAATGGGGAAAATTAGTTGTCTTCTTTCCTTTCCCTTTTCACCAAGGGCAATACTCACATCTGCTGCTGTCATAATGGCCTTTCCCTAATCTGCAGCACAAGCACTCTAAGTACCAGCTAACCTGCAAACTTCACCTCACTGAGCGCCACTGGGTTAACTCCACAACCTTCTGAATACTATCACATTAAAAGTTATCAGGGACCCCACTACAYCAAGCCACAGAAAACAAATATTTGTTCCTATCTTACTACGTGTGAAGGTTATGACTCTGCTCTTATCTAACACCTTCTATTAAAAACAATCTTTCTTGATTAAACAATAAATTCCATAATATTCACGGCAATTGCTGAATTATTAAATCCAAACTTTCTCTTACTTCCTAAAAACTTTGCAATGTTTGTGGAACAGTGCATGCCCACATAAAATTAAGTCTTAAAACACTATTTACCATCTCTCTTTCGGAAAGTTCTTTACAATTTCACTAATGATTGGCTGGTAGCAGGAATCTCTTTCAGGTTTACCCTCTTCACTCCAGTCTCTTACAAATTGTTTCAAAGTAGACTTTAATTTATCCATGTCAAATGTTGAGGCTGGTGTAATCTTCCCTCTTCCCTGATTAAAGTGAGAAGAAAAAAAAAGTTAGTGAAAATATATAAGTATCTTTAGTTTTGAAAAATAAAAACTAAAGTAGAAACAGACAAGAAGTCATGCTTTTAGGGCTGTCGGAGTTCTAGCTGATAAAAAGCTAGCACAGAGATGGAATCTCCCACCCTGAGAAGGAGGTCCTTCTATGTCACTTCTGAGCCAGCCTAGAGAAGCTCACACAGGAGCTGCCCAGAACTGTACTTAGCCTGCAGATAACAAAAACAGACCTCAATTTCCATCACTGCCAGTCTTTCAAGTCTGAGTGCAATTGTGTGATAGAAATGCCACACTGAAAAGCAGATGAGTAGTGCAAAAAAAACCCCAAAAACAAAAAAACAAAAACCACCACCCTAAATTTTATAGATGATAACAATCTTGGCTACCTAAAATGATTTAGGATGCCATAACATACAATAACCTATAATAAGGCAAACAATATCAATTATGGCTTACATAGCCAATTGGAAAAATAAGATTAAAGCATAACCAGGGTAGAGCTAGAACTCCAGAGTAAAAAAAACAAACTGTTTTACTAGAAATGATTATTGACATTTGCCATAGATCCTCTCTTAGTTTTCATAATAGTAACTGGAAGGACTAACAACATATTTTATTAATCATCTCTACAAAATGTAAAAATGAGAGTGAGAAAATGTAAGCAAACGGGAATTCATAAAGGAGAAAAAGTAAGAAGGGCAAAAGAAAAGAACGCTGGAGGTCAAAATGTGTGGGAAAAAAAGAATGCAGAAAATCCCAAAGCATACAGAATTTAATTCTGGAGTACGAATAAGTCCAGTTTTAACATACATCTTCTCCATATTCTTTATTTTCAAACATATGAACGCAGTCATTCACAATGGTCTGTAGTATCTGTTGATTATGATCAATGCACTTCCGAATCTTGTCAAGGTGAGGAAGGAATTGAGGGAGAAGACTCTGTTGGTTAGCTGGGAGAGATCTAAACTGCCTCTCTGTTCTGTTCACCCGTTCATGCATATTAGTTCTAGAAAGCAAAAAATTTAAGGTCTTTAGATACTTAGAAACAATACATACAATAAGTAAATACAAGGAATTCACTCAAAGCTGCTCCAGTTACAACCATCCATTTCTTTAAACTCAGAAGGTGGTCAGACTTCATAATTTCCTACTAGAGAACAAGTTCTCAATAATTTTATAGGCAAAATGATTGTTTTAAGCTCCAGGTCCACATTACCACTCTTTCAACAATATGTTACAATTTAAATACTGTTTTTACCTCGTACTGTTCCATCACCAGCCACACATTTCCAGCACAGGTGATCACTACCTCTAATACATGAACCTACAAAATGATTCAATTAAATAAACAACCAAACTACAAACCCATAAAGATAGCCAGATGGGTTTCACAAATCTAATTTAAATGGAATGAAACAGCTGAATGTTGTGGTAACCTTTGGCTACAACAATAGTGGGATGTGGAGTGGGAATATAGGGCTGTGAATCTGCGTGCAACCGATCCACGCTAAAAATAACTTGTTCCTTTCCTCAAAAGGACAGTTCCACAGAGGAAAAGGTGTGAAGCTACTGGTGAGAGAAAGTCTTCTTTCTTCTCCTCTTCCTTTTCCTCTCATTCTGCCCCCCTACCTTGTGACAGTTACGGCACTCACCAGGTCTGCCGTAAACCTGGTCTGACTCATTAACACAGCAGAAAGCTATTCAATTTTTGCTAGATTTGTTGTTTTTTGCCAGCTTAGTGAGCCAAGTTGGCTGAGCACAGGGTCAAAGGGACTAGAGAGGGAGAGGTAAGGAAGCCAGGACAAGGGAGTAAATAGGGATACTGCCCCTTTTGGCAGCTGCAAATATTTTATCAGGTTAAGCCATACTGCAGTTTCTCAAACTTTTGTGTCAGCATACTGTAGCATGGTGGTGAGAACTAGCAATCAGAAGTAGTAAGGTGCAATTGCTGCAATTTTGATTGTAACCTCAACCTACAAATTTGACCAGTTAAATGTTCTCCAACAATACAAACATGCCACTGAGAAGGGCCTGTTTATTGTAGTATTTACACTGGTTTTAAATAACATTTAAAGAACAAAAAACAGAGAAAAAACAGTAAGAAAAATAAACTAATCCTCTATTCTAAACACAAATCAAATAGCTCTAAAGCTCAATTTTAGCTCCATTACTAAAACTGAAGTACTTGAAAGCAGTCTAGAATCATTGTTGAGCTTGAGGCTGACAAAGACAACAGTTTCAAAGGGTTTAAGGCCAGAGGATACAATTACATCACTGACACAGCCATAACAGACAACTGTAGTTAAACGAATATTTCAATACAAAGACTTTGATATGGCCAAACTGAATTACAGAATTCAGTTTGGAAGAGATATCAGGATGCCATATAGTTGAACTTCCTGCTCAAATAGTACAGTTCTAGAAAACAAAAAACAACCAAAACCCCCAACCCCAAGCCCCCATGATACAAAAACACTAAACAAACAGGAGAAAGGCTCTAAATGTCACCCACTCCTCCACAAACCTCACTGTCATTGAAATGTTATGCATATGCTTGTCTTACATTGCCAAAAAGTGGTCAGTGCATAACAATGCACAGATGATGCAATTTGTCAACTGAAATGTAAAAATACATAGTGAAACTACATCCCAAGTCTGCTTCACAAACCCAATGCAATGGAAGATAATTTGCCAAAACACTGCCAAGGACTGGACCCCTTTCAGCCATGGCCACGTGCAATTTGAGGCACTTTTCTCTTTCATTCTATGAATTCACGTGGCAAATCAGATTTTCTCTTCCTCTCACTTATCTTCTTCCTATAAGGCCATCAAGTGCTTTTCTCACTCAACAAACGTTTAGATAACTAGAACTGTAACAAAAAGGCATCCATCAGTGCTATCGAAAAGCCTCATTTTTTCTGCAAATTAACCAGTCTTTCAAAAATTTCCCCAACAATCCAAGACTAAGTAACATATCATTTGCATTTCTTTGCCAGTACAAACTACTATTGTGCTTCAATACTTTACACAGTGCCTATTTAACCACTTTTATCTTAAACAAAAAACAAATCCTTCTATCCCCCTCGCTTCAGGTGTTTGGCATTTTGAGGTTTAGGGGGATTGTTTTGTTTTGTTTCCATTTTGGCTTCCTAGCCGGCGAAAAGACAGAGGCCGACTTTGTGCGTATGGAGAAACGAAAGGGGAGCAGCGATCCTTCTGCGACTCAGGCTCCTCTCCCCAGTTAAAGGCAGCGCAGCCCCGGCACAGCGCTGCCCACGGAGAACAGGCCGGCGGACGGGCACAGACGGAAGAGCGAGGGGACCCGGGAGGCCGGCGCGGGGGCACTGTGAAGCCGCCCACGTGGGCAGCGACCTCCTCACCCCGGCGGAGCGAGGCCGAGCCGAGAGCACGTCTGCGCGGGGCTCGGCGGCGGGACCGGGGCGGCGGCGGGGCTCGGTTACCCGTAGTATCGGAAGGCGTTGATGATCCTGCGGAAATGTTCCCGCTCCAGCCGCTCCTCCTCCGCCTCCGCCTCGGCTGCCGTGGCCGCCGCCGCCGCCGCCCTCGGCTCCTGCGGCTGCCGCCGCCGCCGCGCGTCGCTCAGCGGGGCCGCCTCCTCCGTCTCCCGCTCGCCGCCGCGCTCTCCCCGCCACGGCAGCTGCTCGCGTTCCTCCTCATGGCTCCGCCGCAGCCCCCTGCGCATCGCCTTGGCCGGCGGGTCCCTCTCGCCGGGGGGCCGCAGTGGCGGCTGCGCTTTGCGGGACACGGCGCACGCGGCCGACATCCCCGCACCAACGGCCGCCAAACGCCCGCGCCGCTCCGCCTCGCCTCGCCGCGCCGCTCCGCCTCGCCTCGCCTCGCCTCGCCCCACCCCACCCGGCGCACGGGCCCCTCACTTCCGGCGCGGGGTCGCTGGGGGCAGCCGGGCGCCCGCTCGGCACCGCCCCCCGGGCGGACAGTATCGCGAGAAGACGGGGGGGGGGGAAGCGGCGCGGGGCGCAGGCGCAGTAGCGGGGGGGAGGGGAGGGGAGGTTGTTGTCGCCGCTGTCGGCGTTTCACGTGTACCAGGCTGCAGCGGCGGCTGCCGCTCTGTCTCCGTTAATTTCTGCTAGGACACTTTGGCCAGATTAACAATAGCAAGCTCCCCACCTCCCATTAAAATCAGTAATAAGCAGCCACCTTTTTCTTTTTTTAATCAGTTCCCTGACAAATTGCTCAATTTCTTTATGTCAGCTATCATGGGCAGGGAGAGCAATTTCACTGTAGAACAGTGCTAGTCCCAAGCTATAGAAAATGGCATCGTTATGAGGTTGTTCACAATTGGTCTGAAACCCAGGCAGATACTCAACATGCCAAGCTCCCCTGGAGCCTTCATGCAAAAAAAGTACGAGTCAGGCAATTAAAAAACCCAGCTCTTGCTTGGCCTGATACAGGCCTCCATCTGTTCACTGCTTGTTTCTAGTAAGATACAGATCCAATCCCGTGCAGCTATTAGCAGTAAGGCATTTAATGCTGACGAAGAGGAAACTGCAAAGGGAGCTCTGCAAATAATTAAACACTGGGCTAAAGCTGAGTTATTCTTTCTGCAAAGGAGCATGGGAGCTGACTGCAGGGAGAAGAGGAGGTAAGTCAAGCAATGTCTAACACTAGGTGAGTCACTACACTTCGGACTTCTCCCCACACAAAAACCGCTTTTCCCTTTCACCCCATAGGCAGTCCAGAATTTCCACCTCATCCTGACAAAACTTGTCTGAGCAAACACCTTCCGCACATCCCACAGCTGCCATTCAACTTGCTCTGGTAACAGCCAGCTCTTACCAAAGAGGAGCTCATTTCTTAAGGGTCAATCCCTTCCTCAGACTGAGGACCCGAAAAGCACTATCATATATCATTATTTTGTCCAAAGGCTGGCAGGAAATAATGGCCTTTTAGTAAACCAAGTGATATAACTGGGTAATGGAGGAAGAGAGAAGCTTTTGGGCACACCAACCTTCTAACTGTTGAAATAGGAGCATCAGCCTCTTAATGTAAACACTCTCATTTTTTTCCCCCTCTTGCCTTTACTAACACAACTATTCTTCCTTTGATGCAACTGTGTTACCTGATGGGACAGTTTAACTATAAAGGCGTTAGGTGGCTGTGCAGGAGAAAAAGCATGAAGACATTATTCCCAGTGGGATGGACAAAAGGGTAATTGTTCCCAGTAGTGCATTAAGTGGTTACCTGAGATAGAAAGCAGTGTATGTGACAAAATAAACATCTGAGTCAATGACAGTAGTGTTTGGAGTTAGGAATGTTAGTTTCTAGACTTACCTTTGAAGGTTAGAGAGGGAGTAATAGTTTTGTGAAATAAAATGTTTGTTTCAACTACATCAATGATTGTTATTATTACATCATCATGTTCTTTCCATTATTTTGGCATCATAATGATGAAGAAAACACCTTCTTAGGTGTCAAACTAATCCTGTCCCTGCATTTCTCTGCTTCCTGTATATCAGCTATTTTACTTGCATTAGTCTTCTACAACAGCAACACTTCTATCCCCACATTTCTAAGCATATGCAAGACACTCAGCAAAGTTCTCCTTCAGCTATGACAGCCTAAAGTTGCAGCCAGAAGAAGGTGGCACTGCTTCCAAAAAACATCCTCTCTTCACCACTGGTTCCTGTCTTGCAGCTCTCCCCAACTGCTTTAGAGCTAGCACAAAAGATAGGGCTGTGCAAGAGCAAGAGCCAGCTGCCAGGGCCAAACTAGATATTACCCATCAGTGGTGGTGCCATCTTCAAAGCATTCTACCAAGACACAGCATAAGTCTTGGAAAGAGGCAAATGCTGCAGGGGAGGTCTGTGAACTTTTATTACAGCACCTGAAATAGTTTCTCTCCCAAAGAGACTCAGGAGAGTTCATTGTCTTTTCCCACTAAGGTGAGTTGCTGTAGCAATTGGCAAGAGGACATGTAGTTTATGACATGAGCTGGGCCACTTTCTGCAGTCAATTCAAGGCAGGTCCATCCTGGACCTGTCTGCTTCTTTTACTACAATTTATGGATCCGTTGCTTATAAATTTCCCAGTCCCTTTTAAACGTGCCGGTACTGTCTGCCTCCTGTGGCAATAAATTCCAGAAGCTCACTATCTGCTGTGTGAACTGGTAGATGTTTCAAAAGATGGAAGAGTGCCCCCTAGATTTAGTATTGTCAGATTTAGTGAACAGTGGTTCTGCATCCACTCAACTCACCACTTTCAAGATTTTGTAAACCTTGACCATATTCCCAGTCTTCTCCTCTGCAAATTTAAGAGCCCAGCCTTTTTAGTATCTCCTCACAAAGCAGTTGTTTGATTTCCTTGGTTACATTAGTTGCCCCTCTCTTAACTCCACTATGTCTTCCCTCCAGAACTGCACAATACTGAAAATGTGAGTGCACTGGTTTCATATAGCAGCATAATAGTACCACTTGTCTTATTCTCAATACCCTTCCATAAGATGCCCAGCATTTTGATTGCTGCTCCACACTGTGCCAATGGTTTTAGAGAACCATCAAAGATAACTTCCCTGAGCTGTAACTTCCAGTTACAAGTTCTGCACCGTGAACATTTAGAGAAATTATTTCAATTATTTTTCCACAGATGCATAAATCTTTACTGAAGCTTATCAATCCCTGTTGCCCATGGAAGGATCTCACAAACTCAGAAAGCAAGTTCCTTGCCACTGGCTCAACATCAGACTACTTGAGAAAGCTCAGTATCATCTGCAAGCTTGAGCAATTTTATTATTCATTCCTGCCTCTGAGTTGCTGCTAAATTTGCTAAATAAGACTACTTGGGGACTGCCAATACTAAAATTCTCCCTCCTCCTGAAAGGTGCCCATTAAGTCTTATCCTTTGCTTCCTATCCTTTTCAATTCATAAAAGCATCACTTATGTTCCTCTGGAAACATCATATCTCTTGAAATTGTACTCATGCATTTCTCCATGTAAGAAAATATTTCTAAAGATTATCAAAAGAGGACAATAAGCCTGCAAGTTCTGTGTAGAGATGGGAGGGGAGACAACAGCAACATTCCTCTTCTCCATGTATTAGCCATTCTCTCTCAGTTGCACCTCTTCCAAAATTAAATGTAAACAAAAACACAGCCTCAAGCCAGACAGTCCATCAACACATTTGAGCAAATGCAACTTGAAGTATCTTTTATTGCAAAATAATTATACAAATCAGCATTTGGAAATACTTTGTCTTATACATAGTTTTACACAGCTCTAATCCATTTCAGGCCTTTTTCTTTTTACAGTTTTAGGACTCCTATTGCTTAATAATGAACTATTACATTTCAATTACCATGATCAGTTCAGCCAAAGCATAATATGTAGTTTACCCTTGTCTTTTAATGTATGTAGTTCAGTTTTAAAAGTCTTGTTTATCTGGTTGGTAAAAATGTAAGAGGACGTTTAGAAAAAGTAAGAGCTGATTCACTTATTCAACAACTGAAGCTGATTCTACATCTTAGTTTATCTAAATATATACACAAACCATGTAAGAAAGTTTTAACATACATTTAGAATACCTGCTTTTTAAATACATTCATTAATATAATTTCAATATGAGTTCTGAAATTTAACAAAGAATATTTTTCCTTCCTCCTCCCTAAAGCATGCATTTATCATCTAGTACTTTATGCTGTCCTAATTCTCAATCTTTCCATGATACATTACTTAACCTTGTCAGCGATGCATCTGCATTCTCACTGACATCTCATTCACCTATCTTTTTCAACAACCTGATTTCTCTTCAGTTTTTTTTATATCTGCTCCCAACTGCTCCAAATAATCTGCAATATACAAATTACTTGAGAAACACCATGTATTTAGCAAGTCTAAATATGTTCACTTATAACATATTAGTAATAGCTTCAGTTACTGAATAAGCAACCTAACAGCTCTTAGCTATACTGTCTTAAAATTATTATTGCCTTTTTAACAACAACACATAGCCAGTTCCTCTATATATGTTTATCAGTGACTTCCTCCCCTATTTTTACTAGCTTCTAATCACTCTGTAATTCCCAAATGCTATATGGTCATTTGAAATTGCATACAATCTATCTTCCAATATCTTTATTAATCAATAGAACTGCATCTTTATAGTTTATTTTTTCTATACAAAAATATTTGTTTATATTCTATAAAAACATAAGCATGCAATCAGATTTAAAGATTGGCATTTGGCTAAAGTATTACTGTTAGAAGGAATTATAAAAAATATTTCACTGTTAATATAACTCAGCAATAAGTTAGGCTTACAGAGTTAATAGTCGCTACAAATCCACTTGTGTTGAACGAACTAGTATTATGGACATACATGTAACATCTGTTCAGTTGCCTTGCCCAGTACTACAGTGTCCGGTTTTCAGTCCACATCAGAGAGAATCCAAACTTCCTACATTATTATGCTGTGACTTGCTTACCTAAAATAAATAAGTAAGTACATGTCACCTGTGGTGTCATTTCTCTGTTTGCACATGATATGACTGTATATTAGGAGAAACTACCACCCTGAAAATATGTCTGCTTTCAGTAACAGTTTGCCCCTCCTTCCCCTGTTCTGAGTTGGGCTTTTTTTCCCTCCTCCTTTTTAGTAGTGGATTCATCTATTATTTAAGAAAACCCAATTTCAATTAACGTCTTAAAAACAGTTATAGCTTATTATGACTTAAAGTAATAGACAAACATGTATAAGGACTGTGGCATATAGATAGATATATAATCCACGCACTGTTTCCATACAGAAAGATTACTTTTTGTTAATTTGAAATGGGAGAGGCAGATTCAATTTCCAAAAAAATTACTTACTTTCTTCCCTTTGCTTTTTTAATTCCTGTATTATATCATTGTACACACAGGATAAAAGTTCCTCCTGGGGTTTTGTTCCATCCAAATAAACTAAAAAGAAAGAAAGAAGTTTTCACATGAGTTCTATGCCAATTATCTGTAATAGCAATTAAGAAAATTTTCAGTAGTCGTATGGGTGCAATCACAAGAGGTGAACAAAATAAAAGACAAGAACAGTAGTCCCTTTGGTTCTGTCCTGAATTCAAGTTAAATGTTTAAAAACAAAAACAAACAAAAAACCCTAGCATAATGGAAGGGTATTCCAGTTAAGAACTCGCTTACAAATACTATGGTCCAAAAATCTCCAGAAAGGTAGAGGTCGTAACATTGGGACAGTAGAGTAATGGAATAATTCAGCAGAAAGATCCCTGCACAGTGGAAGACGTTGGGTTCTCCCTCAGCTTTAGGGCTGGAACGAGCAAGGCAAGGAGGTGTATTGCAGTCCCCATTCTCACAGGGCAGTAAGGAGTGCCCTGGTCTGCACACTGATGACTCTTCTCTTCCCTCCGCCACCACATCCACAAACAGGCAATGCCAAGAGCTCTTACAGCACAAACAAAGTATCACACAAACTCATGGCAGAGCCCCACCAGTATACCCAACTTTGACACTTCTTATGCAAAACTGGCAACTGGAGTGTGTACAAAAAGCACCTAGGAAGTACCCTAAGTTTAGGCCTTCAGGACTTCAGCCAGAATTTTAATTCTTTTGAAGAATTCGCCCAATACATCACATACTACCTCAGAACTCTCCTATTTAGACATACACACATATACATACATGCACACCCAAGCTGGCTTGTTACATGGACTTAATTAGTGATCAGAACATTTTGATTTTTTTCTTGTAAGCTCATATTTTACACATTTCTATTTAAAAAACCCTAAAAACTTGAAAAACAAAGCAACAGAAAGGTCCAAACCTACTACCCAAGCACTACAAATAAAAAATCTGAAGAATGTTTGTTTTGGTAGGGGACCAAATTAACGAACAAACCCACCCTCCCAAATTCTACATTTAATCATTTTATAAGTTTAAAATGAAGGATAGCATACCAACATTACTTGCATTTTCTTCCAATTCATTTTTATATTTCAGATACATAGGCCACACGTGTCCATCGAAGTACCCCGGTGTATCTGCTGGCTGATAGACTCTGGTGCTACACAAAAATATATTTGCTTTCCCATGCAATTTTTACATTTTTCCCCCAGTGTCAACTGGTTTAATTAGAGCATCTATCCAAAATACAAATAGGCAGGGAAGCTGCATAACTGTTGGAGCAAGGGAGGCTCCTTTGTTATAATACAATCAGTGATAGGAGCTTTTACTGAATTACCTATTTTGGCGAATCAAATCATGTTTAAGATGAGGTAAAAGGAGGGTTTCTGTGTAACAGTATCTTTCTCAAGTAAATTAAGTTTTATCAAAAGCATTACCAAAACAAATTATTCTTTTCCTGTTTACTGAGTGTACAGATTTCTCAAGTTTTAGATGACTACCAATTTCATCTAGTCATTTCCAGCCTAGACGCCAAACTCCGTTAAGGCGAGTCAAGACAGGAATCAAAAAAAATGGAGTCCGCCAGAATCCTTGGCCACATGCGAAAATGAAAGCCAACTGAATGGAGCATTTCTTCACTCAGCCAGCGGACTCTGACTTCACGTACATAGATTGCTTCACCACACAATTCAGGCTCCAAATTTGGAGCCAAGTCATAGACTGGTTTAGTAATCTAAATCAAATACACAGTATAACTAATACACAGTCTAAACCAAATATACACTAAAATCATACATGAATATTATTACTTTAACATTAATTACCATGTACCTATATTCACCCAAGGATAAGATTGCTTTATGCTTTTTTGAAGTGTTTCTCACTTTAAACATAGTCTAACTGCAATATGCAGTCAGTAATCAAATAATTTCTCTGAGCTAAGGAATCTCTTTTCAGTGTTTTTAAGACATCTAACATTTTAAATAATAACCCTGCGCTCTGAATGACAAAAATGTTTGTTAATGCTTGTTAAATAGTCTACACAAGCTTCCCTGAATCACAGAGGACAGCTAATCTTACTAGCTTTATTTGGCAGGCACAGAAGAAAAGCTAGTACAAAAGAACCACTTCATGCTAGGGGACAGACTGACCCTCAGTGAGCAATAACTGAATAATCTTACCTCCTCCTCCTTTTGCACTCTTCATAAGGAAGGGTCAGAAAATATCTTCTATCCCACAGTTCATTAAGTGACCTAAGACAATAATATATTTAATTCTCTTTTCCCTTCTAGGGAAGCTTTTAATATACCAGATTACATAATATTGCTTACTCATAATTATACAAAAGAAAGCCTTCCACAATCAAAATATAAATGTCTTCTGTATTTTTCGGACTGATACATGTAGTCTGTGATTCTTCAGTCAAGACACATGAGCTTGCTGGGCTGTTCATCCAACTGCGAATACTTTTCACCATTTCATCCATATAGAGGGCATCAAGCACTAGATGAAACCAAAACCACAAGCACTTCTTAGAAACAGAGAAGAGGGAAAAAGAACCCTTCAGTACCCCTCGGTAAGAGTCAAATAATCTAACCATAAGCATTAATGAAAAGGAACAAGATTACCCCCAAAACATGTTCTCACACTCATACAAGTTGTTTCTTGTTTGCAATGGATGACACTTTGAAACTAAAAGCTTTCCCCAGGACTGGGGTATTTCCGGTGGATGTGGTCCCTCTGAACCGTGCAACACCAAATAGCATGTGAACTCACTTCACAGCCTTTCTCTCTGCCATGAAAGCTGTGAGACTGCGCTCCAATTCTATGAAACTTGTAAAAACTTGCTTGCCCCCAAGACCTCCTCCCTTCTGTCAGTTGTAACTTAAACAGGCCAAGGAGTTTCAAAAAATTTTTGCTTTGGGTTTTTATTGGGTTTGGGCTATTTGGGAGACGGGGAGAGACAGACTGGATAGAAAGAAGGATGGCATATCAAGCAGGACAGTATAAAGCAACACCATTACATGTCTATCTACAGACAGAAACAGAACACATCAGATAAGTACCGAATGATGGAGAGAAAGCAGGCTTTCTCCTCACATAAGAGCAAATACATTTTACAGGAGAACAGAGTTTAGAAATTGATGCAAGACATATTTTTTAATAAAAAATTATAAGGCCACAACACACAGTGCAGATCCACAGGAGAAGACAAAGGTAAAGACATCGTAAGTTCCCAGACAGTACTGGAATCTAGAATAGAAGCATTAAACCTGGATATCTGAACCTGAATGTCCAACTGATCCCTCTAGTTTCATGTTCAAGTTTCATGACGTCTAGAAGTTGAGACAAAAACTGCACTGCTGATGAAAATCAGTTTTCAGATGGAAGTTAAGATTCTGGCCAATATCGAGAAAGTCATACATTTTGTGGTCCCCAAGTATTGAAAGAGATTAGCTAATAATAAACCGTTCATAGATATCATTTGAACTAAAGCACTGGCCTAAAGTGGATCTGGATCTAAATGTTTAAAAGACTAAATTATCATGTTGGGCAAGTACTAACTATGAACTTCAAAACGTTAGGTCACCATGTGAGATCTGACTCGAGAAAAAGGTGTCAAGATTGGACCCAAATTTTGACTGGTTTGGGATGTGATCATGAAAGACACTCAGTGGTCATCATATCCCATGAGTTCATTATCCAAGTGAAAAATATCCATCACTGTACAGAAAGTGATGAGATTAAGCTTAAGCCAGTGCTGGAAGCCAAGGGACTTTCAACTGAGCAGTGCCATTTGCTACTGCGCCAGGTACAAACTCAGGAAGCAGAGGAAAAGATGAAAAAAGAGAAATGAAAAGGAGAAGTAAAAAGCTTCAGCTATTTACTAGTTCAGCAAGTTTTCTGTTTACATATTGGTGAACTAGAGAAATTGAACAACGGATCCCTCTGAAACAACCATTTGTTTACCATCTTGTTCTGGGCAGAAAGAGGAAGGGGGAAGAAGTACTAAAATTCTACACAGCAGACATTTCAGTACAAAGTTCACTAACAACATATCAAAGTTACTGACCATCATATAGCTTAAATCCACGTTGATCTGTCTCTACTTCAGATTCTGGCTGGAGAAAAAAAATTTAACGTTTTCTGGGCTGCTCTTATGAACGCTTTCACAGATACATTCTCTTAAATTACAAACATATGAGTTATATACCACTGTATCAAAAGCGACAAAATTTGTCTTCAAAATTAAATTGCTGTATAGAACCATGAAAATACAATATACTTTATTTGATCTAGAACAACAGTTTCTTCAAATAATACCTCTTAAGTTCATTAGAACTTTACTCTCTAGAAATAAGAACTACTTCATCCTCTTTAATAAACAACTCCAATGTTAATGCAAGAGCTGCTTTTCTTTTTTAATTTGGAAAACACAGAACTACATAATGCTGTATGGATTTTCTCTCTAGAATTAAGACAAAAATATCATTAGCTTCATGAGCACAAAATATCTTGTAAAATGCATCCAATGTACACCTCTTCTTTATTTTAACAGAGTACCAAAAATACAATAAACTCCTTGTTGTTGAGTATACTCAGTCTTTTTTGGCAACTGAAAAGTTCTATTATTGCAGTGGTCTCATTCTATTCCTCTTTCACATAAAGTTAACATGATTGCAAGCAGCATCCATTTAAAAAAGTTTATCAATAGGAGAACTGAAAAGGGAAAAAATGTTACTAAAACTGTATCTTAAGCTTACTTTTATCTATCCAGTCTTCTATCAATGCCTTTACCTTAAAGAAGTCATCCTGAGAGATTATATCACAGTTGGGAAGAATTTTCTTAAGCTTCTCTGCCAGTGTTGTTTTCCCCCCATTTGTTACACTGAATTAGAAAACACAGTAAAAATTGCATCAAGACAAAAATACGCATATACACATGCACACAGGCATATGCACATGCATACCCACTTATATATATATATATATATATATATAGTTAGGGTAAGCCAAAATACAGATACAATCCAAAACCCAAGAAGTTTATTCACATTAAATACTCCCTACATCCAGAAATTTGCTGGCAAGTTCTAAAAGCTTTCAGAGAGTAAATCTAACAGTGGCAAGAAAGGGAACAGAGATGGCATCTGAGAGTTATGAAAAAGACAGGGACAATTTCTAAAGAGTTACGTGACTATATATATATATATATATATATAAAACAGTCAGTATTGTGTTGTATTTGGAATCTATTTTCAAAATATATCGCAAAATACAATTTATCAAAAAAAGAAACAATATCACACTTAATTCTGAAACAAATAGCAGTCTTAAGTTTTAAAGGAAATTTAACTTGTCAATACTTACCCTCCGAGGCCAATAACCAATACTTTCATAGCTGGTATTCTCTTCAGTTCTTTCTTTCACTGTCAAAAATAATAAGCCAGTGAAAACTTTTAATTTGACAAGGAAAGCTGCTGTTGCATTAAGTAACACCAGGTATAGATAATGTTTTTTACACTTGCTGTCCTACTTCTTTGCAAAGTTACTGTCAGAACCTCCAACTCTTCTACCATCTTAATGCTAATAGAAAAAACCCACAAATACTACATCAGATTTGGATGCATTATACCACAGACAGTATTTTAACAGTTTGGGGGGAACTCTGAGAGACTTGGTTCTACCAGTATCAATTAACATGGCAGTTTCTGGAAGAAAAGCACAATCACTAGCTCAAACAGCTAGCTGAAACACTAGGTAAGAAAAAGAGATGTTGTGATGAAAAAAAACTAAAAAACAAAATCCAAAACCCACAGAACCCAATGCCATGTGCCAAGGTGAAAGATGTTTTTAAAATTTCACAAAAGTTTATACAAAGAGTATGTCCAAAGATTCTCTTATGAATCTGGCCGCAGCAGTTTAAGAATTCACCATTCCCTTGTCTCGAGTTAACAGCACTGACCATACAAGTGCTTCAAAACAGAGCAATTAGGATTCATTAGAACTACTGTAAGAGCAGTTTAAGCCATCCTGGCTGATTTAGTACTGTAGAAGACTATATTAACACTGGTTCTGCTCCAGAAGAGATCAAAAAATAAAAGTCTGGAACAGATGTTCACCCACATGCCTACTGCTGCCAAGAAACCAACCCTGAGGCTCTGACTGGCTGCACACCTTCAGCTGTCTGCTGCCAGAAGACACAATCTTGTCTTTCTCCAAATCTTTCTTACAACTTCATGATGGTGCAGGTGTTTGCAGAACCCATAGCGAACTACACTGGAAAACTACTCCACCTGCAGAACAGTTCTGCAAAAGGGAAGGGAGGAAAAGAACAGCAGTTGTCAGCTGAATTAATTCCCTTCAATTTACCTTCTATTCACCCATGCCAGCGAAGATACAGTGTAGCAGAAGGATAGGTAGCAATGGAGCTGCTTCTCTTTACAGCAGCACTAGTGTAGAGAATTTGTCAAACCATAGTCTAACATTTGTCAAACATTACTTACCAAGAGCACACACCAATTAATAACTATTTAACCACACACAAACACCCTGTTTTTCATCCACTCCATCCTACTAGGTCACACTTAAGAAGATAAGGCCTATGACACATAAGACCTGATAGAGCAGAAGGGGTAAAACAGGTGGGGAAAAAAAAAAACTCCCCAGTAACAAACAAGTATCTGCTGTACTATACTAGACAAAAGACAGGGCATTAGAATGAAAAGTAAAACCCACAGTATTTCTGTTTTAAAGTAAGAGTTGGATATACACAGAGTCTGAGAGACAGCTGTTTTAGTCTTTTGTACTTGGAACAAAAGACTGAAAGTCCAACTATATTCCATTCTCTTTATTTCACAGGCCTGTAAAATCTTTACATGGTCATTTTACGTATTTTTTCTGGTAGAAAAAAAAAACATACTGACTAGTCCAAGAGTTATCATCAGTACAATAGCTGTTGATCTGCAGTGGTGCTGAGTACCTACAGCAGTTGGCACTGGGCAATTTTAGAAGTTGGCATCTGAGGGTTCGCTAGGAATATTATAATTCTCAAGTTAGACAATACACTGCGTGCTTATGGTATTACCTGTCTATTCAGAGAGTGCTAACAGACTACCTGCTCTCAGGAAGCTCTGATACTCAGTCCCTCAAAAAACTACTGCTATTTTCTAAAAAACATCAGTAAGATTTGTGTTCTAAAGGGTTAACCTTTGTCCCACAAAAAAMCCCACTATCTAACAGACTAAATAGCATTTAGATACACATGCTGAGCTTCGGACTCTAATTTACGTCACTGTCTGTATGAAAGTTAATCCTTGTTTAAGGGAAAAAACATCAAGACGAACAAAATCCACTAGCTCTTCCCCCCTGCCTCCTCCCCAACAGTAAGGAATAACACAAATTACAAAAACAAATTTGCCACCAACGTTGCAACACAAAACTCCTAGATTATTCTTTCTGTCTCTGTTTAAGCATCTCTAAAGAGAACACAAACCCGTTATGACCGTATCAGAGAACTGCTATTATCCTATTTTTCACGGCACAGCGTGACACAGCTGCAGCACGCGGTAACGGCCAAAACACGCTTCCCATTCGGCACGACCACCTCAGCGCCTCCGAGGCCAGCAGTTACTGCCGACCGCTGCGTAAGGACGCCGCAGGGCGTCCCGAAGGAGCCATCCCGGCCACACGGCTTTCACCCAGGCAGAGCTCCCACCTCTGGCGCGTAACGACGGAGCTGGCCAAGGCGCGACGCCACCGCGCTTCACCGCGGAGCCGGCACCAAGCTCCTGCCACAGGCCCGCGGCGGCGGGACTCCGCGACCCGCCCCCACCCCACGGGCACCCGCACTCGCCCCTCGGGCCCGGCCGCCGCCAGCGGCCGCGCGCTCCCATTGGCTGCCTCCTCAGGCGCAAGGGGAAGGGGAGAGCGAGGAGGGGCGGCGGGCGGAGCCCGGGCGCGCGCGACGATTGGCTGCGCCCCGCCTCGCCCCGCCCCCGGCTCGCGGGGCGCCGCCGGCAGCCCCCGCCCCGCCCGCTCCCTCTTCCTTCCTGCCCGCCGCCGACGCGCAACGTTCCGAGAGCCCGGCGAGGGCCTGCGCCGCCGCCGCCCAGCGCCGCGGAGCCGCCCGCTCTCCGCCGCTTCTCCGTCCGCGCCCGGCCCGGCCCGGCCCCGCAGCCATGTCCAAGCCGCCCCCTAAACCGGCCAAGCCAGGTAAGGCGAGGGCCTGCGCCCCCCGGCCGCCTCACCAGCTGCGCCCCGGCCCGCCCGGCCCGGTAGCGCGGCGTCGCTGCGGAGCGGCCCGACCCGGCGCCCCCTGGCACGTGGACGGTGCGGGAGTGCGGCCGGGGCTGTCAGTGCCGGCGCAGCCCCCGGCGAGGCCCGCGGCCCCGCCGCCATTAGCCGCCGCGTCGCTCGGTCGAGGCCCGAGCCAGCGCGCCCGGCCCAGCGCGCGCATCCCCCCCGCGCCGCCCGCGGGGAAGGTTCGAGAGCGCCGCGGGCGGGAGCCGGTGCCGGGGGGCCGCCGCGGTGGCGAGGCGTCTCAGAGCAGTTTGGGTTGCAGCCGCACCTTGCGCTCTCCCGCCGCAAGCTTTCCGCCGCTGCCCGTCGAAGCTTGCTGGCCTTTGGCACGCTGCTGCAAGCGTGTGCGTGCATCATCCTTTCCAGCACACCTGGGCATCGCAATGCTTAAATCTCTGCCCCTGAACCTGCTTGGATATATTCAGCGCAAAGTTAATTGTCAAAAATCAGTAAGAATCAGGTATTTTTCTAAAAAAAATATTAAAAATCATTGGAAATTGCACAGTTTTTGGAATAAAATGTCTTCTTTCAGGTAAGGAAGCTAAGGCCTTCCCTCTGTCAAAATTTAAAACATGAGGTTTTGGGTTTTGTTTTTTTTAATACGGAATTGATCTGGAAAGTGCTATTGCTGTTTACCATTTTGGCATATCATTCTTCAGTATAAAAGGCCAGATTCTTACTTATAGTTAAAAATTCACTTTTAACATAATCAAGTAGATAAGATAGTTAACGTCTCCCAAAATATGATCATCTGACCACTAAATATGTCCAAATTTCAATATTCTCCTCCCTTAGAATATCCTTGAGATACCTGTGTGTTTTAGGAATACTTAAATACACAACAAAATTGAGTGTTCTAACTAGCCAACTTGTAAAATAAGTTTTTAATTTGTTTAAAATCAAGTAATTGCAGACCCAGTTTAGAACAGTCACTTACCTACCTGCAGAAGTAAAATCTGGTGAAGCTCTGAATGCAGAGTTTCATCCTTGGGTGACTTTCATCTACCCTGCAATTAACTAAGCCTCTTTGAAAACGGGGCTTATTTAAAAAGAAAAAGAAAAGCACTAATAGAAGCATTGTTGTTCTGGTCTCCCACTGAAAACCCATACTGAGGAAATTTGTTTGGGGGAGTTTGCTGTGACTTTTAACATCCAAATATGTAAGAAGAATAAATTTTCCCATTGAACTTTCCATCTAACTAATTTTTCTAATCTGCAGAAAGAGGAGTTAGCTTAAGAGAATGATTCTTAAAGCCTCTAGTTTTGTTTAACGTGCATCAGCTATGGGGCTAAATCAGACATGCTGTTTCCGACATTGGGCATCCCTTCCTGGTTTGCTAGGGTACAGTTTTGTGTTAGTTTAATCTGGTCAAATGCAGACTGCTGTCAAAAGGGAAGGTTCCCTGCTCCCTCGCCCTCCCTTTTCCATTGGATTTAGTGACAACGTGACAAGTTGGATCGGTGCTCTGATCCTACAGGATTCTTTAAATGTTAAGTTATTTTTCTGTCTAATCAGCTTGCCGATCTGGTTTACCACGTGATTGCTACACACAGCAAAAAGGATGAGGCAGAAACAAATGGCTGAAGGAGGAAGAGGAAGAGAGCAAGACTTTTTTTGGTAGTGGCTCTTAGATCATATTAAGGGTAATGAGATTCATTTTGCCGAATCTCTCATTTTTGAATAGAGAATGTCTCATGGAGGCTATTGCATTAATTTTTTTCAAAGGTATTTTAAGGAAGAAATTGTTTTCTAGCCTACGTGGAAATATGTTTGTATTAAGGCATGTGTGTCTGGCTATGCTCTGTCTTTGATGTCAGTTATTCCTATAATACTGTCATTGTTCTGTGAATCTCCTGGGTTATAGACGTTAAAATGTATTAACTTAAAGACAAGTAGATACAACATAGGGACTGCATCTGTTGAAACAATTCCTACAGCACCATGATGTTCTCTGTAGTGGTAGCTTTCAGACTACAGTTGTTTGAACATCTTCTCGGTGCATTTGATCATGCTATGTTAATTTTTTTTCACTGACAGATATCAGGTATAGTATACCAGTCTGCATACGGGTCTATAACCGGTGTCGGGGAACAGCAAACCTGCTTACCTTGCCAGTGAATTGTTACAATTCAAGAAGGATAGAAGAGAGAATGAGACTTTGGCTACTGTAGTCCTTTAGTAATGCTGGGGGGAAGAGTGCAGACTAGATAGAAGGAGATAGAGCTTGTGGCAGGGAAGAATTTTCAGTGAAATAAATATTCATCCTTTCTAAAACAGTGAGTGTATTCATCAGAGGGGTGTTGGGAGATTACAGTTGGATGGGCAGACAGTCCTTTAAAAATGTGAAAAAAGGAGGCATTAAGGGAGAAAATTAAATAATTATTGCATTAAATGCAATTTTCTTCGGTAACTGAGAGCTTTTTATCTGACAAAGCTCTTCACTTCTAATAATCCTGTCATGGTCACCTTCCGTTAGGATTTCAGTTGCAAAGAGATATTTTTGACATCTGTAAACAATCATCTAATCTATTTGTCAACAGTTGAGCTTGTATCTTGGAGTCTGTGGCTAGGTTCTGAATAAAGGATCATGGTTGTTTTTAAGGGCTTTTAACAAGCTCCTAGCTTTGCTTTTTGCTGATGCCATTTTACTACTCTGCTTTTTAGCAGTATTTTCTATTTAGATTTGCTATTGGTGACTCAAATGAGTGGAGTGGGAGTTGAAAATAACTGAAACCTTCTTCTATGTCAGCACTATGCAAGTGTAGAGTTTCCCCTCAATAGCTCTATTGATGTCTCAAACTGCATTGCTCTTTGCAGAGTTCATTAACTTTGTAAACATTCTGTGCCTAATGTTAATCCTATTTTAAAAAGTTGCTTATTAAATTCTTCAAACCCAACAAGCTGTATTGGCTCCTGCTAGTTGTCTGCTTGAACAGCGTTCCCTGTCTGATTGTTATTTAGAACCTTACATAGGCTGCAGCAACAACTTTTGGAAAGATGATAGTAATGTATTAATAGTTAATAATAGTTAACCTTGGTTTCCTATTCTCCAGAGAGAAAGATTCATTGATCCTAGGGTACAATCCACACAACATTTTACAGAGAAAACTTGGTACAAGTCTTTGTCTCAAGGAAATTACAATTTAATGTAATTACAATTGAGAATAAGGGAGGCAGGAGAAAACATAATATATGTAACATAAATAGTTACCTTTGCAGCCAGCAGTAGATTTCACAATTAAAAATACAATTCTATATATAAGTACTTAGTTTGAATCATAGTCAAGTTCATTTCATATTACTGCTTAGGTAAAGTAGGAGCTGTGGCAGGCACCATTCACAAGAGCAGAAACCCTGTGTTGAGTCACATGGAAAAGGTCTGAGCAATCAGTAGGCTTAAACTGGGCTTAGGTGATGGTTTTGGTTCCTTCTGTTGTCAAAGAAAGGTTTCTGTTAGTCAGGGAGGAGTAAATGTGAATGTGGGCAGTTATGCTACAGTCACCACCTCTAAGGTGGGGGGGGGGTAAGAGCATCAGAAGAATTCTTAAACAGCTTGAAGTCTGCTTTCAATACGAATTATAAACATTTATTTCTGATCCCAAACCTTCCACTTACTGCAAGCTGCTGTGACCAGAAGTAGCCTTTCTACAAGTAAAGGTATCTTCTGTATTTGCAGAAATAAAACCTGTAGTAAGTAGGGGAAGACTTCAGCATCAAACTGGGCAACTCACAATTCATTTGTGAATTATTTGCAGCAAACATTAAGTGAAGATATTCATGTACATCTTCTGCGAGGATATTCTTAATTCTAGTTTTCTGTAAACGAACGCTAAACATTCCTTCTACTCTAGGTGCTGACAAGTACAGTTCATGACTGTTTCTGGGCTACCCCACTTTATTATCTACAATGATATCAGTCCACCCTTTGTCTTTTCCAGGTGTCACTACCCAAATGTTCCTAGGCTTTTTTTTTTTTTTTTTTTGGTGCATTCTCCCCCTTTTCCCTGTGATTTGGATGCCCTGTATTCATTTCCCCTTTCTAACAAGTGCTACTAAGAAGTGGAAGATGGTTCTCTAACCAGTGGGAACTCTACTTTTTTGCCTTGGTTGTGGCAATGCTTAAATGCTGTATTGTACTCTTTTGTGTCTCTGTGCAAGATTCTGAGAGCAAAATGCCAAAGTTGAAGTGGCAGTCCTGTAAAATGTATTACCGCTTTTTTTTATTCCACTTGAAGGCCTGGGTGTAAAGCACCTTTTTTTCCAGTTCCTAAGAAGCTGCAAAAGCACATTTCAATCTGGCCTTAATGCCCTTCTAATAAAATTGCCACATCCCCCAAGAGACATGCAGATCATAACGCGAACATATCTGTCCTTACTAAAGCAACCTGTAAGCATATTGCAAATAATTTTGATTTGCAGTTTACTAGTGATACTAGCACTTGACCAAAACTTTGCGTCTTCTAGTTGCTGCAGTTACCAGGTTATGTTCTTTCTTTGGAGAGTCTTAGACCGACAATCAGAAAATGCTCTTTGTCCCTTTGCTACCATACTTTCTGTGAGATCAGGCAGAAGATGACTCTTGCTACAGAGAAAATCATCTGAATGTGTATCAGAATTCATGTTCCCAGTTTTTCCTTCTGTTCCCCCATCTGGAAAAGATGCAGAAACTAGCATAGGTCCTGAAACCTGCAAACTGCCCTTCTCTTTCCTTCTGCAAGCTTATACATTTTTTCTCTTTTTGGTTAAGTTTTTATAGCTGGGGATTGAAATGAGTTGTTTATAGTCAAGTTTATGCTAGAGAGTGTCCCCGATTCTCAGCTGCTTCTATGCAGCCTCACCGGGCGAAAAGGGAGGATGGATGGTGACTATTAGCCCAGGACTAGCTTGACCCCTCACAAATGCTGATAGATCTGAAGTTTTCTAATTTATGTGCAGATAACGATGGCCTGTGCAGGATTTCCCACAGCACAGAGATGATCGCTTTCTCTGTATTACAGGCACTGATAGTGCTTTGTGACACCCAGGGAGTCTGTTTTTCTGATTCTGGTTTTATGGCAGTCTGGAGCTACTCACTCTAAATATAGCTAATGAAAAGCTGCTGCGTCAGAACCAACATCTGTTCTGCAGAGTCTCATTTGTGTCAGAGCAAATGAGATTTGTTTGCATCTGTCTATGGTAGGAGAACCAGGGTGTGAAATTCCAACAAAAGACTTGTGTCAGTTCATTGGGTGCAAGCCTTATTAGCTCCTGTGAACACTAGCTTACTACCGTGTTTATTTCCTTAACTGAAGTAAATGGCTCTCACATCTAGTACACGTTACTTTTGGTTGAGGAAGTAAAATAAATTGCCAGCTAGTGAAGTTGCTTTCTCTCCTCTGTGGCTCTGGAAGTTCAGCCTCACTCGAATGCTTTGGTGGCAGGTTTAGTGGAAGAAGGGATTTTAATGCTAGTGTCTACAATAGCACAGAGAAGCTAGAGTAAAAGAATGGGGTGGGGGGAAGCAGAAAAAAAGCCTCACTGTGAGAGAAACAGTAACTTCTTGTTGAGAAAACACTAAGCATTTCTTTGAAAACAACCTTCCATTAATGATACTGCAATTAAAATAAACCTCAAAATTGCTAGGAGGAGACAAAAGGTTTATAATCTTTTGACAAAATTGTCTTTTCTTTTTAACTTTGCATTACAAAGCACAATAGTGATGTTTTTTGTTTAGTAAATATCGGAAGCTGCATTTTTTAACATTTTAATTTTTTAACAATTTTAGCATTTTAATTATTTAAACCAGAACCTCAGTTTACTTTTACGCACTTCATTTTCAACTTCCCGGCAAATCAGTTTTAGCTGGGAGAGGGCAATATTAGAAATCTGAGTTGCCTGTTTCCTTTCCTGATAAAAGCATTTTATCTTTATTTAAGAAATGATCCAAAAGAATTCAAAGGGAGTGAGGTCAGTCAGACATGATAAAGGCATTTGTTTTATGTGGCAGCAGAATGTCTTAGAGTGAATCCTTAGTTTGACTCACTTACCCTGAGGTGTTTTTGAGGAGGGTTTTGTAAATTGTGGAGTGGGGAGTCTGTATGCTAAGATGCATTTGTGTCTGCTTAGTATGCATAAGAAGTTATCTTTATTTGTTACATAGGTGTTCTGCAGATGTTTAATCCAAATTCCATGAGAAGAGAAAAGACAGTCTAGTGGCTAAAGCATGGGACTGAAAGCAGGGTTTATACTTTTCCCTCTGCTTAAAAAGAGATTTATTGTGGAACATTTGATTGCACTGTGCCTCCATTTTCTTTATCTTTTCAAAAGGATACCCCCCTCATTGATCAAGCTGAGAAAAGATTCACTAATGTTTGTCTAATGCCTTGAAATTTTCAAGTAACGTCTTCTGTATTTTAGTTATTTTGTCCTAGAAATACATGGTGGGGAGGTACAGTTAGTCAACTCTGATAAGTTCAAATCAGTGCTAATATATTAGTTCTCCATGACACAGATGTCTTGCAAAGTGGTTAGCTGTGGAGAGGGGATAGTAAAGGGGAGCAGGAGAGTATCATCAAGCTCTTTCTGACTTTTTTTCTTATTGCAAAAGACACTGGCAAATGAAAGCTGTAATTTTCTCTGCCTGCCTAGGGATGTGCATCACTAAATAAAAGTAGCTTCTATTCAAGCGATTCCAACTACTCATGTGTCCAGTTAAAGATAATTTGTCAGTATTTGCAGAACAGGGATTCTAGTTTGATCTGTACTTTGAGTCCTTATATTTTATTATTTTAAATCTTTTAGACTGATTTTTGCATTTAAAAACAAGGTGCAAATCAGTACCACATCAAGTGCTCAAATCCTATCGTTCTTAGCTCCTAAATGCAGCACTGTATAAATCAAGAAATATTTATAAAGATCATTCAGAAGTGCCAGTAAGCAGCAGTGTTCAACTCCCATATAAAGTGCTGTAAAATTAACATGAACCAGACTGACATTTTATAGATACAGATCTGTACTTTGTACTTCATCATGGGAAGAGATTTTGGAATGTGCTGTGCTGTGACACCACAGCTTGATATTTGGGGAAGTAACTCTCCATTTCTGTTGTATAGAACTAAAAAAATTCAGCCAATTTGCCTAAGGTTTAAACAACAGTTTAACAATACTTTTATCAGCCTAAGGGTTTTCATTCTTCTTCTCCTCCACTTAAGGGTATGACAGTTTTAGAAAAATCTGTTGATAGAGATGCAATACATTATTACAGGAAACACTCACTACACACAGAGATCTGCATTTCTTAATTTTTCTCTGCCTTCTGCCATCTTTTCATTTTAATATTTCTTATTCTTCCTCTTTGTTCTCCATTTCCTCTAGTCCAGAATTGTGCTTGAAAAAAACCTTGAAAATTAGTGAGTGAAGATTAAAGTTGTCACAATGTATGCTGTGCAATTCTATTTTGCATTTTTCTGTCATCTGTTTAAAAAGCTTGGGAGAAGGGAGGGAGGGGAACTACCCTTTATCGCCCAGCCCTTTCTGTCTCCCTTCCTGTTTTGTCATTTCTTGTTCTTTTTTCTCTTTTTAGTTGACTTCCTCCCTGCCTCAGCTGGAACATTTTATTCTGAAGCTCTTAGATCTAGGACACACTACCCTCTACTTTTGTTCATCATCACCATATAGGTAATGAACAAAAATGAGGTTTCATTTTAGTTGCTGCCACAGTGCAGATATTTAGTTTCTAGGGCATAGATCTGAGAAGTATTGGACCCTTTATGTCTGAGAAGTGAGAGAGATAACAAATAAAGCCAGATTCAAATGTTAGTGTTACTTAAAAGTAAGGTCCAGAATATAGGCACAGGATGTGGTTATGAATTGTGATAAGAATCTTATCTACAGTGTCTACATGCATTGGCTATTTAGAAAGCATCGCAGATTAACTTTATGGGTAGACTATTATATATGCATAGGCCCAAAAAGCTTGAGATACAGGACAACAGAAATGTTTTGTGTAGGAGCTGCACCTTGGTGAATGTATTTTCATAAACACATGCTGTAGCATGGCTCTTGCTTGAGAACATCCAGAGATATTTGAATACATCTTTCAAGATCCAATCCAAGACTGTTGGATATGCTGCAAAATGACAGACTGGCCAACATGGCAGCTTATGCAGTTGAATATCCTCCCCCCTCTTCTCAGGCATCTCAATTTATATATATTTAGACTGAAATTTCTAGAGCCCTTAAGTTACTATTCTAAAACAATCACTTTTCTTGTGGGAAGGCTTTTAGATATTAGGGTAATGAAGAGTGCCTACTTCCTTGTCACTCAATTCTCCTAATATAATTTGTGGCTTAATATACTATGCGGGATTCTGTGTAAGCATACTGTTTATTTTACAGTACCAAACTTTGGCAGTAAATTCCCTGTTGCCTCTGAGGACACAAAATAGCCTGGTCTAAGTGTAGTCCAAGTAGTGCATTATCCAGATGGACTAAGTACTGTTTTGTTTACAAACTGATCTATATAACCATGTAAAATTTACAGTTTAAGAACCTGAAGTACAGTATGGAATACTTGCATACTTAAGACTTCAGCTATTTAAAAGTAAACAATAAAGAAGAGCCATTGTTCAGTGGATTTCAGCAGTTCAGTTAATAAAATTATGCAAGATAGTTATTTCTTCTCCTGAACTCATTTTATACTTTCTCCTTTGTATTTTTGAAATATACCTATGTTGATTTTTTTTTTTAATGTTTATATGGATGCTTTCTTTGCAGTTTATGCAATTAAATTTGTACTTCTCTGCATTAAGATTATCATTTCTGGGCTTGGATGACACTGACAGTCTCTTAAAGCTGACCTATTAAAACAAATATTGCTCACTTAGTGGAATTGTAAACTTTATAGTTTGTTTTAAATATCTAAATGGAACAACATATCCATTGTACATTACATAAATACTGCTTGGATGACCATTTCTCATTTTTCTTTAAAGTCCAGCAATAATTTCTAATTAATGACAACCAAAAGTAAATATGAAAAAATGATGGAGATATTCAGTGCTGTTATATTTCTTTATTCCTTCCTTAATCCTGTAACATTTGACCCATCTGACATTATTAATAGAAACATATATGTAACAGATGTGCAGGTGGCTTTTTGTGTGATTCAAGCTGTACTTTGCCTAAGAAGTCAAGGGCTACATGGTGAGCCAGGTGTGCACAACGGACAGGTTACACTTAGCTGATCAATCAGCCCATTTCCTTCAGAACTTGTGCTGCTGGGTTGAGTATTTTCATTCATACAAGCATACCACAGACTCATTCAAACAGAGTTAACCTTTAAGAAAAGGAGTTCAGTTGGACTTGGGGGCTGTAGGTATATGCTGTGGTTAGAAAACGTGATATTGACACTGTTTTTCTTTTTTAGGGCAGGTTAAAGTGTTCAGAGCCCTGTATACATTTGAGCCCAGAACGGTAAGAATGTTTAGATTTTAGGGTTTGGATTTTTTTTGTATGTTTGTTTAATCCTGTCTATAACAAAATCTTTCTGAGTTCTGCTTGGTTTGCCCTGTCAGACTTGCTGTACTACAGTTTCAATGCAAAAAGCCTCCAGTGTTGATGGATCTCAGTTCTTAAACGTGTCCATAACTGCCTAATATATCACCGCTTTCTCCTTCCTCAAGTCCAGCTCTTTCTAAAAGCATCATGTCTTCTCCTTTAGTACCAGTTGCCTGCAGTCTAGGATAAGCAGGCTCACTGTTCCCCCCCACCCCCCCCTTCTTCCAAAGGCAACAAAGATAATTCGGAACGGAGAGATTTGATGAACTGGAACCAACCAAAAAGGGAAGAAATTAGCAAACACTGGCTATATTCCACTGCTTTTGTTGCACAGAGCTCTGTAGGAAGGACTACAGCTTTTTTGTTTACCAGTCAGGAGGGTCACAGATCCAAAAAGTTAGCTGTAGTTTGACTTGCCTACAGTATGAAAGACTGTCAGGCAATTGTCTTCCTGGAGAATTTGAGCTATTGCAATTTTGAAAGAGCTGAAGGTACTCTGCTTTTCCCATGTATATGTTTTGCCTAGATAATACATTCAGGACTTTATTTACTTTTCTTTTCTTTCTTTTTTTTTTTAAGCCAGATGAATTGTACTTTGAAGAAGGAGATATCATTTACATCTCAGACATGGTGAGTCTGACACATCCCATATATATAGACTGAATACTTCTGAGATGCAGCATTATCCCTTCTAAACTCTTTTCCCCTTTCTCTCCAGAGTGATACAAATTGGTGGAAAGGAACTTGCAAAGGGAGAACTGGACTAATTCCAAGCAACTATGGTAATGTCTAAAATATTTTCCATTGATAAGGTCATTCGTAGTCAAAGGAAATGCTAAGTGAAAATTGCTGATACACTTGTTTTCAGAAACTGTGATAACAGTATTGATATTTAACTGTCCTCTACCAGAGTATTTCAAAATACTCTAATTCTGCAATATCAGTCCCCAGTTAGCTATGTACAGACTGTCTGAGGTTTTTATAATCTACAGACAGCTTGAGTTTGGCAAGTTCATATTTTTTAGATGTGTAGCAAGAGATGCCTTCCGTCTTGAGGGAATGAATAGATGGTTATACAGGATGATTTTACAGACTGAACACTAAAGTGATAGTGTTATATTCTTGATACCCTTACTGGATGTGTTCCTGCTTTTAATATCTTCTCATCAGCTGTTTCTCAGCTATATTCTTTCAGTCTGCATGTTGTCTGGTGGATATGTCGGTATCAGTGTGCTTGCTTCATGTCCATCCCTTCCTCACTAGGAAACATTATGGTAGCAATGGTATGATTCCCTGCCCTAACCTATAGTCAGATTAGGTGAGCTGTTTCAGTAGAAATCCATGAATGGAAGGCTGCAGTGCAGTTACTGAGAAATTTCTGCTTGTAGAAAGAAACTTTGTGACTGACAGACTGATTATTCTAGTCATCTACCAGAGGTGGTCATTATTATGCGCTAGAAGAATGGTTTACACATGCTCACCTATGCTCTGAATTCTTGCAGACATTGGAGTATGCTATATTTAGAATAAACCCAGCAGCTTACTGATTCTGTTTGTATGTTTTCATTGAGATCATTTGGAAAAATTGGCTCTAGAGTGTTTTATTGAAAAATTATCTGAGCTAAAGTTCCAACTTTTGCAGCTTCCACTTCTGTTTTAGGCTGGTGCTGCACATTTGCAAAAACTTTGTATGTGAGCAGAACAGGAGCCTGTGCAGACACTACAAATAAAGGGTACTTGGGACATAAAAGTGGTGTGTCTGTACACAGCAGTAAGTCAGAGGTGTTCTAGCTGCTACACAGTGCAGGTAGTATACTTGGTTGCATATTTATTGCATACAAGCATGTCTTTTGATTTAGACAAATTGTGCAAAATCACTCAAAGCCTGCTTCCACTGTTTGTCAGTCTTAGGACTGCCCAGGTTCAGTCCCAGTCCTGCACTACTTGAAACACTGCACTCTCCTGTGCTCTTCTATAACCTTTTAGGGGAAGATGCAGACAGACTGGAAACTACTGATTTCATGGTGGGGTCTTGTGCTCCATCTGCTGGACTGGAAGGAGCACATTTGGAAAGTAGATATAAGTGGAAGCGCTGATGAAGCCAGAATCGGTGCTATCTGCATTAAAAATACTTATTACTGCTTTTGACAATAATTTTATAAGGACAAAGTTATTTTTACGCTTTTGAGACAGTGTTATCTGCAGAGATTAATCTTAATGCTTTCTGCTGTGCCTTAGGAGCACTGTTCAGTATGACTAGGGTGTTTTGTTTGTATAATGGCTGTCAGTTCTGGGACCAGCTTCTCTGGCACTGCTTTAGGATTATGTTCGCTGCACAAATTTTTCTAACCTGAAATATCAGAATATAACATTTGCATTTTATTTTACTTGCAACTAAAGAGATAAACACATGAAATCTTGCGATTATAAATCATTATGTGAGCAATACACACCAAAGAAAGAAAAGATCTGGATAGGTCATGATAGACTTGAGACTTTTACTTCTGGTGGCAGAAGTACTTTATATTTGCCTGCATTGCATCTGATTATAGTAACACTTTGACCAGAGAAACACCCTCTCAGATTTTGCCTACCTCCTATAAAAGCAGTAGAGCAAGGGCTTAGAGAACCCAGTCGTCTCAGATTGGATGCGGTCCTACTTGCCTGTACCCATAGTAGTCACAGGCTTTCACCTAAAAAGAAGTTTAAAAAAGGGAGTTTCCACGTCACAGCCCCACTTCCAACTGTTCCACAGTGCTGTTCAGTTTCTTTTTGCTGCTGCAACAGCACAGTGACCAGGAATCTTTCCCTGCTCTTCTCCAAAAAACCCTGAAGTTTGCAAGATGAAGAGAATATCTACTGAACTTCAATCTGCCCATCACTAAAATCAGTTTTGATTTGCAAACCTCCTATAATTTTTCCAGGGGAAATGCAAACCTCTGTAAAATAAATAGGAAGCCTATTTACAGTGAGTGGACTTTCTTAGTTACTTTTCACAGACCCCCTTAAAAGTAATCCACTGATAACTACAGGTGGCAAGCTATAGCTTGAAAGCCACTGCGTTGCAGAACAGTGACCACCCCCCATGCGACTGCTCAAAAATAGTTTACAGGTGCAGAAAGGCAAGGAACAACCAGGATAAAATATTGTCAGATTCCCAGTGGCTTGCAGCCTCTAATCAATTTGAGGCTGTTCTTTGCAGTTTTCACAGATTCTTCTCTGAATTTCTTTCCCATACACAGGAAATGGAAGTGTATCCAACTAGTCCATCACTTGGAAGTCCCCTTCACATTAAAATGGGATATGTACTGTTGGCTGTTCCAGAACAAAGCAAAGTTTTATTCCCATACAGGTATCAAATACCTGTTCAGTTTCAGAACCGGTTAGAGTTTACTATCTGTTTCATTTCAGTGGCAGAACAAGCTGAGTCTATTGATAACCCATTGCATGAAGCTGCCAAACGAGGTGAGTTTGGACTTTGGTTGTGTAAAGCTAAAGAAAGATTTGTCTGTTTTGTGTCAGAATGCCCTTAATTAAATTTAAAATGAAGAGGCGTGTTGTTTGTTTCAGTTATCTAGTATCTTGAACAAGTTATCTGGTAAAGTTTTGTAGCTTTCAGAAGCTGAACTTGTGTACAGCTGAATAGAATTGTCAGTCTGATTGTACGCACAGCAGAAATGTCTTGTATCGTCCAGTCAGCTGCACAGAGGCCTAAAGGCCCTATGGGAGTGGAAGAAGAGATTTTTGGTATCACTTGGACTGGTTGTTTTATGAGTTAAAAGTGTTGCTGCTAAACACTTTTTCTCCTTATAAGTTCATAGGAGTATGGCATTCAGAGAGAGAACTAAGTGGCCTTAATGGTTCTGTTAATTTTTCAGAGAAAAAGTCAGTAAAACAGAATTTGTTTTTTAGGCAACCTAAGCTGGTTGAGAGAGTGTTTGGATAACCGAGTTGGGGTCAACGGTTTAGACAAAGCCGGAAACACAGCTCTGTATTGGGCATGCCATGGAGGGCATAAAGGTATGAGAAAAATCATTTGAAATGACTGTCCTCTGATTTTCTTGACTTGCTGGTTAGACAGACTGCTAAAATTGGAGTACTAAATAATAAACCCAGGATTGTTCTATGTCATTCTAGTTTTCTAAAAGAAAAGTTAAAGCCAGATGGGAGGTTCAGATCCATCAAGTGTCGTGTTTTGCTGTTGTTGATATTAAAGCAGCCATTCTAATCAGTGTGACAATTAGATATAGAATGGGAGTAAGGACAGACCAAAAAATGTTGGGTTTTGAGGGTACAGTATGCCTTAATATTTCCTTGTAACTGATTTTTTTGTTCAATGCAGTCTTGCTGTAATAGATTTTTGTTAGCTGATTGGATCTTTCCTTCATTGAGTCTTTAAGATTATACTATGAATGCAAAAAGGCATATTTTGTTCCACTAAATTTTCCTTTTATTTTTTCATGTTCCCTGTAGATATAGTGGATGTCCTGTTTACCCAGCCAAACCTAGAGCTAAACCAGCAGGTAGGACTTTTACATTAGAGATGTAATGTCATTCATTCTTGGTGCAAGCTGTTTTTTGCTGTATTTTAATTCTGTTGCTTTTCCCTCTAACTCCACAGAACAAATTGGGCGATACAGCTTTGCATGCTGCTGCATGGAAGGGTTATGCAGATATTGTAGAGGTGCTGCTGGCAAAGGGTAAAGATCTTCACCAAGTTTTCAACAATCGGTGTGGCAGACTAGCTTCCTGAATGTTTATTAATCTGTATTTTTTAACTATTTTTCTATAACCTAGGTACAATCCCTAGCTAACTCACCTGCCTGACTTTGTAATCCTTGCAGAAAATTCTGGCAGTTGTCTGGAAAGTAGATTTCGGACCTGCTCAAGATAAATATCACCCTGCTTGGCAGACAAAATGCGGCACTTAACCGCAGAACAGCAGTGAGATCTGCTTCCTGAAAATGGACAGCAGCCAGTGAGCTCCCTAGCCAACTGTAGCTTATGGAAAAACATCCATAGCCTTTAGTCTGCTTCATATCAGTCCACAGATGAGCATTACTCTGGTCTGTTTTACCCTTACTACTGAAACTTGTATGATAATACCATCAAGAAGTAGCTGAGACTAGCTGAGTGATTCATGATGGAAATTTTCTATTATAAAGGGGCAAGAACAGATCTGAAGAACAATGAGAAGAAACTGGCTTTGGACATGGCGACCAATGCAGCTTGTGCTTCCCTGCTTAAGAAGAAAAACAGTGCGGGTATTTCTGATTTTTATTCTTCTGATACACTTTTCCCCTTTTAGAGGACAGTTAATGTTTCAACCAAGTATCAGCATGTAGATAGCCATAAAAACCAGTCTGAAGCTACGTGGACTAAAAGTTGTGTTTGGAAGGAGGGGTTAAGTAGTAGTTCAGCAGAGGTATGATAGAGGTCTGTGGTTCATCACATTCAGTGTTGATGACTTCACACAAAATACGCTGTTATGTCAGCAAGAGTCAAAGGTGTTCAGAAGATGCACAAATAATAGTGGAAAGGGGAGGAAATGGAAGGAAAGCAAGGATGAAAACTTCCTGTAAGAGCAGTGTGCTGCTAGGGGCAGGACATGAGAGTGAAAGAGTGTGATATATTCCACCTGTCTATTTCTCCAGACTAACCCAACATAACAGAAGCTCCTCTTATCTACATCTCACTCCTGTTTTTTTTCTTATTCCTATGTCTCCCTGCTTGACTGAGAAACAGAAATAAAATGAAAAAGCTCTCAGCTATTTATCAAAACAGTCTCACTGCCTCCCACGTTCATCTCTCCTAATAGCGCAGTAGCTGTGTAGAGAAGAGTTGGGCAGGTACAAGTCCGTCTTTAAAAACTGAACAAAGACTGAACTGTTCAGGATCACATAGGAATTGTTTCCTTTAGCCTTCAGAAGGCTGAAATTGGGGTAGAAGCCCTCGGTGAATTACACATGAGAAATGACTTAAAGACACAGGCAGAGTTACAACTTGTATCGGTGGGATATGCAGTCTAGTAACTGTATTGCAGGATTAGCATGGAACACGAGAACAGAGGGAGTGGTAATGCATGAGTGATAGGAGGTTATGGGAATAACATGGTGGAATATCTGGCAGTCCTTTTAGAGGGCCAAGAAGAGGGGTTGCAGCAAAAACACTGTCCAGCTTTTTAGTAGAAGTATCAGGGTTTCCTAGAAGGCCTTGACAAATTACTACCCTCAGTTTGACTCTGAAGAAAGCAGCTGTGACTAATGACAGTTTCCTTTGCATATTTTTTCCCAATGTTTGTTAATCCCTATTAGGAGCACTTTTTTAATTTCATCTTTTCCTGTCAATTGTAGTCACCTGGTACTGGAATGTTCTCTAATGTCCCTATTAATTATATTAATGTTTCATTTTCTGATTCTGGGAAGCTTATTTTTTATTTCTGGTGCATTTGCTTCACTCCATCTGTCGAGCGAGTAACAAGTTAACCATCTAAATTATTTTTGTTTCACAGCTGGCTAATTTTTTGTCCATAGTCACTTCATCTATTACCAGGCTCTGATATTCTGACACACAGTCTTTTCTTGTTTGCCTCAGTGTAGTGTTCTCAGTTTTCACTGCAATTTCAATATTAGTTTTCTTGCTTGGTATTCTCTCTTAATTTTGTCTTCTGTAATTTCTGTGACACTATTAAGCTGTGTACTTTTCTTGTATTTTCTTGGTCATCTGCATTCATTTCTCTTTTCCATGTCTTTGACTGATATCACATTTCAGTATTTCCCACGTCTGTCGGTAAAATGATCTTTCCTTTTCAAAGATTTAGTCCTATTTCAGAAGTCTTCCTGTCCCCAGTTTCAAATCTGTTCCTGTTTAGCTATTGCTTCTGCATAATCCTTCTGTAAAATATTTTATTTGCTCTGAAGAAACTTACTTTACAACCAGCTAAATATAGTTACGTTTTATGCATATAAGCACTTATTCACAAGTAATGACTGCTAAGGTACCTTCTAAAAAGGAAAGAGTTCTTAAAATACCATCATAGAAATGCGAAAAGATTGTCATTTGTGCTCCTGAGGGAGGGAAGAAGTATTATATGGAAGCAATACAATTTGTCCTTTCCTGAAGTATGGCCCCTTGAGCACAGAAGTCTTACAATTTCTTCCCTTTGTTTTCTTCTGTCTTTAGACTTCTTTTATTGAAACAATTCAGTGGGTTGGTTTTAAATTTACTCACTTTTCTTCTTCCAGAAATCTAGGGTAAGGTAGTTAGCATGTTTCTGAATTATGTCAGTCTTGTCATGTCTGTACCTGATATTTTTAATATACTATTGCAAGACTATGACTGACCAGGATGTGATGGTCCCTTGCTCCCAATAGTACAACATAATGTATAATATATATATTGTATTATGTATTATAATGTACTAAATAATTCATGAGCAACTATTCTGGCCCAGGACTCCTTTATAGTTAAGGAGTTCAGCCCCTTTGAAGATCTGTAGGAAAGCAATCATCTGTCACAAAAAGCCTTTCCTGTGTATCTTTGTACAATTGGAAAGATAAATGTACCTCTTCTGGCAATACTACAAACCTAGAGGAAGATACTTTAGTACTTCTGTTCTCTGTTGTCATCCGTTGATAGCATAAGCTCATAGGTAAATCTGAAAAACCTTTTTTCAGGAAAAAAGCTAGACAAGGAAGTGTGGAGAAAAGAGAATAGATGGAGTATGTCTGATTTTAAGCAGAGAATGACAGCCAGCTATGCACTCATAAATAAACCAACTCTTTTTACCAACTCACTTATACTTTCCTTTGCAATTTAAAGGTACTATGTACAGAAGAGAGAATTAAATATTCCAGCTCTGCTGCACAGCTTCCAGGGAGCCAGGAGATGGCTCCTGGAGGTCGCTGAGGAGAAGTAGAACAGCAGCAAATTTGCTTTTGCTGTGCTTTCCCCTTCAGACTAAGTCACACATGTAGGAGATGTGATTACTGGCCTAGCCCTGTCTTTGAGATGCATATCTTCAGCCCCAGCACCTGTGAATCTTAGCCCTAGCATCCCTAAACAATACAGGAATTGGGTTTCTCAGATGGTGGTTTGCAAGCACTGCGAATGTGAAGCTTTGTATGATTTTTATCCCAGATTAAGAGAATGCTTTGTTTCTTTCCAGATATAGTACGAACATTAAGTAATGCAGAGGAATACCTCGATGATGAAGACTCCGATTAGCTTTTTTTTCATTCTGTCTTAAGAACTGTAACCTCTGTTGCCTATGTCATTCCCAAATCATATCTTTGCTACTGTAAAAATATCTTAGAGTATTTCAGTCTTCCAGTATAGCATATAAATAAGAGTGAAATCATGCTTTCCAAAGGAAGAACCTTCATGTGTGCCAGAAGATGCCGTGTTTTAAGTCAGAGTTCCATTGGAATCATCGAACAGAGGAAGAGTGGCATGCCCTAAGAGAGGGGCCTTACCTCTCTTATGTGTTGAATAGGCAAAGGACAAAGTCTTCTAAACCCACAGTTTGCATCTCAGGCCTTCTCAGCAAGTGCCTTGTGTCTCTGGGTTACACTCCTCAAACCTAAAGATCCCTCTGGGACAACAGGATACCATTGCTAGCATTACCCATCTCCCTTGGTATAGGTTCCTGTAAGCAGATAAAATAATATTGGCAGAGTCAGTACTAGCTGACAGATGTGAACAGAGATGCTGCTATAGAAAGTGCTATAGAAACCTTTTGCCCACATGGAGCTGGAAAGACAACAAAGGGTTTTGGGGGTTGATTGCCCACCCTCACCCCTGTTGCCCTCAGTGTATGGGGTAGAATGACATGGGATGATCTGTCCCTGGATGTCTTATTTACTGCTATGGGACCAATCCTGAAATGTTAGCTCAGGTGAAATGCTTGCTGAAGTCAATTTTGCTTGAGAAACTTGATTATTTTGCTTTTTGAAGTACCTTTATGTTGAAACTATTAACAGGGAAAGGAAGACAGAATATTTTTCTATTTATCCTGCCTAAAATTTTTTTACTGTCTCTTGCTCTTATTTTTTAAGTGTTGTATTTTGTCCTAAATTACCTCAAAGCTTAAGTGTTTTTGAAGGAATGGGGAAGGTGTATGTTGAACATACCATAGATATCCTCAGAAGAGATATTCTAATCTGAATAAACATCTTTAGAATGTGTGGTTTCTTCCCATGAATTAAAGCTAATAAATAAAGCTACTTCTAAGCTTCCTTGCAGAGTTAAAAACCAAGAACTTTGAGCAATTTGAACAAACTGCAGCCAAAGATTATATTCTACTGAGGGATACTGTGCTGGTAAGAGATCTTACAAGTATTTGCATATGTACTCATTTTCAAATTTTATTGTTAACTTTCTTATTAGCAACTTTGACAGATTCAGTCTAACAATCCATAGTGTGTGATAATTTAAGGGAAAAAAAAAAAGCTCTTGCAAAAAAAAGATGCATGAAAACCACAGTATTTTAGAGATTAGGAATAGTATAGACCCCTCTAACTTACTACTTCTAAAAATATATTGGATCAGATTTTGTATTTTTATTATCCTGGAAAGAATTAAAGCTTTTCAAATGAACACTTACCAAAGAAGGCAGTATTGGATTGACCAGAACTGTGCAAGATTGAGGCATTGCACGAATCTGCATCATCTGCAGATGGTCTCTTCTACTGTTAGGGGCCCAGTCCTGGAAGAAGATTTTGAACAGTCATAACACTTAATTTCAATACTGTTTAAGTGTTAATTGTATTGAACAAGTGTTTTGGTCCCATGAAATACTGTGATCAGTTGAACAGGTCTATTTTGTTTATTTTGTGTGAACCAAAAATGAAAATGCTAGAGGGGAAGAAAAAAAGCAGACAAATCTTTTTCTCCCAGCTCTCATTAGAACAATTAAGTGTAACTCATAGTAGACAGAGACTGTCCTGCTTCACATTTTGTCAGACAGTTATTTTTTTTTACCACAGCCAGGCCACACGTTATGCTGAATGCTATTGATTAACATGATGCAGTTTCCCAGTGCAAACGAATAAAGGACTTGTAAGTAGAGGCTAGAGAAGCAAACAGGTTCGTGTGTCTGTTAGAGGATTCTCCTTCTTGCATAAAGGAAGATCACAGGTTTAAAATTCTTCAACTTCATATGACCTGGAGAGAATGACCCTTCCCCCAAAATACCATTTTCCCACCAAAATTTGGAGGCAGAATTTGCATTAATAAATAACTTTCATCTGATGTTTTCTGCTGCCATGGGTTTAATGTCCTACAAGGTAGCTGCAGCATTGGATTTAAAAATACAATGCACTCGTATCTGTGGAATTAGCTGCTGCCAGAAGACTAGTGGTTTTCATCCTGTGGTCCTTCTGCAGACGCATGTAGGTGCTCTGAGTTGGGGAGGGTGGCAGAAGCATACTTGGGTCCCCAAAGCCTCACTGGGACATCCCAAAGGAGGCACAGTTACATCATGTTGTGCAGCTAGTGCTGTAACAGGTTTCTAGGACCAAAATTACAGTTATTTTTTCAAAACTTCATTTTTCCTTGTGCAGCTGTAAGTTCATCTTATGAAATACAAATCACTGTGAAAACAGGCAATAAATGACTTTCTGCCTAACTCTAGCAGTTAAGTTTTGATTTAAAAAATAGGGCAAAAGTCTTAGTGTTACAGCCAGTGTGAGATTATACTGTATCTTAGTTATAATAGATATATCTAAATTTAAGATTCTCTCCGAGCACAGCTAGATTCAGGTTTGTAAAAAGAAAAATATCTTTTAAGAGTGGCACAATGGTAGCTCCTGATACCCCCTAACTGAACTCTTAAGGGTCAGTTTTGCATGCTGCTGGTTGAATTATGTGGGCCTTTCCATGCAGAAGCAGCTGAGTTCCAGTTAAAAGTGCTATGCTGTTTGGGAACAGTTGTTCTGATTTATTTTGTGTTTTTTCAAACTATAACAATTTGCTTCATTAAAAATCAAATGCTTAATCCCTGTTTCTAGAAAAGAGATGTGAATTCTTTCACCAATCAGTCCAGGTGGGTAATCTTCAAGTTACATTTTTACTAAGTTAAAATCCTCCTTACTGCATTAGGCTCTCAAAAGTCCCATCAGCTGAAATGTAATTTGCTTAAAATAGTTAAGGTCACATTAAATGTTTAAACTCGGTGGCCCATTTTCTAACACGCTCTGCAATTTAGACTCCCACACACACCCCACAGATGTTAATTTCTAAAGACAGCATTGTGTTTCTTGTACTTGAGTTTTGTATCAAGGACCAAAGACTGCTTAAAAGTAAGTTAGCATGACCTTATGATCATTTGAGTTATGTGCTACTAAGTCGGATGTTTGAGCATGCGGCATACATCACTGAATTAAAGATCTGTTTTTAACTGTTGCCTTCTTCTAGTGAGGCCATTAAAATGGAACACAGGGATATGGAGCAGAATAGAAAATAACAGACCATCAATCCGCTACTTTTTGAGACAGACATAAGCTGAAGTTACGAAAAGTGTTTCAAGGCAACACTAGTCACACTGCACTTTGGCACTGGCGCCAGAAGCAAGTAGAAAAGGTTTTCAGGAACTTGAAACAGTCATCAAAAGAAATTCATTTGATACCAAATAAATTTGATACAAAATAGTGCATCCTCATTCCCTAAATAGATGAAAATCCAGGAACTGTTTGGGTTTTTTTAAAGCTACACTATTAAAAAAAAGGAGATACTAAAAATAGTACAAAAACAGTTAAGAAAAATATAATCTTACAACATAAATGTCAGGGCAGAATTTAGACTGTTAATGTCTGGAGTTAAGTTTGTGGCAGAGGAACAGTTTTATGAGGCGCCAGTTTACCTGATGCTGCTGTTTCCCTAGCTGGTAATTGATGCTGAAGATATGTCCAGTCTGCAGCCTCTCCCAGAAAGCTTCATTATGACTCTTTATACCTTGGACCAAGCTCACCAGTCCTCGTTTGGGATGTCTAGGGCAAATCTGAGAGCATGCCGGAGAACTCTTTTCTAGCAGTATATGTCTGTGAGCCAGTCTCCAAATGACCCACAAGCAATGTCACTGAACAAGCAATATGCTCCAGGCAATGTTCATGTCTCAGTGCAGACTACAGAAGTGAGGCAGGTTCCTGTGGTCACGAGCAACTCCAGAGTGTCTTGAAAGTGCTGGACTCTACAGGTTGGAGGCTGAGGAAGCATGTTGCAAAGGCAATGCTATTTAGACACTCTTTCAACATGTGCAAAACAGCACAGATCTTGGAATGACACTAGCGCTTAGCTGTTCTACATGCATGAAGTTTATGCAACCTGGAAAGGCTTCATAATTTACCCTGCTCCCTTGTTGCAAGGGCAGAACATAGCGATGGGATATAGTTTTTACTGAAATCCTCAAGCACATGTCAGAGTATATATATATATATATATATAAAATATAGATAGATTATTCTATAATCTATAATTCTATAATATATATTATTTATAATCTATTATATATATATATAATTCTATAATATATATAGATAGATTATTGATCCATTTCCCCACTGTGTCTCTGGATGTATTGGGGCAATAACTTGTATTTGTTCTCCACCAGCACTTGGGAGCATTTTCCTTTAAAGAGACAGATTATTTAGAATATGTGAAAAGTGATCTTTCTTAGCATGAAAATCTGTATTTCATTTCCCTCCTCTCTGCAAAGACTGACTCCAAACTTAAAGGACTGGGATGAGATTTAGCATAAAAGAGGTGCAAAGATCTTGTAATACCACAAGCAAATTAGACACTTCACATAATCATATTTCTGATTTGAAGGTCTGAAACAAGAGTCCGGAAGCCAGTGAACGTATATGGGAAATGAAAGTCCCCTGCTTTTAAGCTCAGCACAGAACCATTTTTGGTCTCTTGATTTGTGCTTCTTAATATACTATATCTTTGCTAACAGCTTTACTGCAGTTACACCTCTGCTTGACTTCATGTCTACAAGGAAATCTCAGACTGAAATTAATCTTTATCCCTCTTTGGAGATGTACAACATAAAATTATAATTAAATCCTCAAAATTTATGTCCAATTTTAATAGGTCTTTCCTGTTCAGCAGACTTTTATAACACAACTAGTTTCACAGTGTTAGTAATTTACCCTGGACTTTTTATTTATTTATTAACAATTTTTATTTTTTCTTCTCATATTATTTCCCTAATGTAGGCACAGTTATGCCACATTTCACATAATCTGAAATTTATGAAATGATAGAATATTTCCTTCTCAGTCTATCAATTTTTACTTCTCTACAAAAGTTAATTTATACATCTCCCTAAGATTTCTATTTAAGCTATTTTGCTAGAAAATCCTACAGAGATCTGATATCTTACTGCCTAGCTCTAGGCGATAAAGAGAAGAGGAACAAAGAAACCAAAAAAAGTGTCAGAACTTCATGCAGTTATGCTGAAGGCAACAGTGCGGTAAACATTGATAATGAAAAAGTTGTGCAAGAGGTAGGTTGAGTAGCAGGCATTGCTTATATGAAAAACTTGCACAGATTGATTAAAGCCCCTGGGCTAGCACTTACTTTGGTTTTAAGGACTCAGCCTAATCAGAGAAGATGGCCAGTTCAGATATAATGCTGGAAGTACTCATCTAAAAAATACGTTTCACATGGAGTTACAGCAGCAGAGAATGCAAATAACAATCATGGAGTAATCAACAAGCTTCCGAATTTTGGCTTGCTAAAGGACTTCAGACTTCTCTCTAGTCAGGCGAAAATGATTCAAAAGCATAAACCACTGCAGAGGCAAACAGTTTTTTCAAGCTCTCTGAATATGAATGATTCACATCTGCTCCTTCCAACTGGTACTGAAAATGCTTGAATTACTTCAGTAGATATGACAAGATAGTTTTGAACCAAATTAAATGAGTTGCAATTGAAAGCTGTTACACAGGAGAAAATAGGTTGAAAGCCTCTGATGATACTTACGTTTAACAAGGAGTTATTTCCAATGGGTTTTACCCAAAGCCAAGCTATACCAGAAACAGTTTCAGGAAACTCTTTTCAGGAAAGTTTTTTTCTACCATTGCATAAAGATTCCAGTCTTACTCATATTATCTTGAGGAAGCTCCAGTTTAGAGTTAGTTATTATTTTAAGGGCTATTAGCTGTTAATTAGCTGAGGCTGTGGCTTTAAACTTTTCCTAGTGACACCAGTTGCCTGGAATCTATATCCTGGAGTTCTTTGTATTTCAGCCCAGTTAGAAAAGTGTAAAAGAGATTAGATATTCTTGTGCTGGCCTTAGTGTTCTTGTTGTTCAAGCTGGATGACCTACTGAAGTGTACTGTAGCCCTCTCCTTACCTGATCTTCAAAATTAAAGAGACTAAAATACATATATGAACTAAATGTATCTTGAAAGTGAAGAGAAAATAAAAAGTTAAATGAAAACCTAATGCCTGCCATATGGGCTTTATAAATCTCATGGTTTTGATGACCTGCAGGTTAGTAACTCATATGCCTTCCCAGATGTAAAAACATGAAGAGTTAGGGCAGTATGGCATCTTTTAGCATACACTGTAGAAAGACCAGGTATATAAGTACCTGCACACCAACATAATAGCATTACTTGAAGGCAACTTGAAATTACTATCACCTGATTTTATTATTGAAGTGTGTCTATATCTATGGCTTGATTTGGGGCTTTCTTAAAATGAAATGATCATTTGTCAAAACGCAGTTTCTGATTTCCAGGAAGCATTAGCGTTAGCCTTAATTCCGAAGGGGGAATTTCAAAATCTCGCCTGAAAAAAGTCCAAAATGTTTTCTGCACATTTAGGGGGTTTACATGCCCATAACTTCATGGCAGCAACAGTACTGTATAACAAACACTACTTTGGCTGCCATATTGAGTCACAAGTTGAAATATTCTGCTTTTTACAAAGTCATTAAGAGCAGCTAAGCATTAATCGAATAAAGATGGTGTTTAGAAGGTGTTCCAATGCGCTTCCCACTTGTGTTAAAGACAATTTAACATAGAATCCAAAATGTTACATATAACTGATTTTCATTCTAATATATAAAACTGAGCTTTATTATTTAATCATTTTTATTTTATTTTCAATAACTTAACCGTATCAAGTGTACTTTGCCAATGATATAAATGATCCTCCAGTTAGGGTTTAAAGAGCAAAGCTGAATTCTTTCTTTTTCCTCTTTCCATGCCATAAGTAAAAAGCCTGCAGGTCTCATTACAGCCTCTGTGCAGTTTTCTGTGTTTACTAGGCCCTAATCATTACTCTGTACAAACTTATTGACTGCACAAGGTGGCTACATAAACAGACTTTGCAAAATGCAGCTGCACGTGTCAAGCAAATTGAAGCTAGAGCTTTGCCCAGTCTCTCAATTTCTGGTTTGCCAATGCAGCATAAGATAGACTAGAATTATTATTTGCCCATATTTAATTAACAGGCTGGATTTCTTGACTTTAACTCTTCATAATTTTCCTCTATTAAAAATGAGAGTTATATTTACATATTAGAGAATGAAGTCTGATTCCAAGAAGAATATTCTGATTGGCTCGTGTGATAAAAACGTGAAAAATTTCCCTGTGCTGAGTCCAGCTGCTCAGCAGAGCAGTTTATTAAACATAATCATCTCAGTTTACAAGAATGTTTGTCTCATGATTGCAGTAAAGCTTGTTGATTTTGATCAAAAAATCTTGACAGTTTGCACAAAGATGTTAGCCATTCCTTCAGTAGTTTACTTTAACTTTTCTGATCAGGGAAATGTTGCTCTTGCCTAGTTGACCAGTGTTCCTATGCTAATATGAACCAATCTTGTAGTTGTTGCAAAGCAGGATGTATAACTAAGTGTATTAACAAACACAAGGCTTTCAGGCTCAAAATAGAAGTCTGAACATGATCTGAAGCTAATTCTAGCATTTCTACCGCTCTTTTGAAAGAGCACATTTTCAACTATTTTGCAGTGAAAAAGACTATTGAGATACTCTATCATGCAAATACATCCAGAAACCAGGATAAGGCCAGACTGGAAGTATGAGGTATCGTCTGAAGGAAAATTACCTGACTAAAAGTATCAAATACTAGATTTTAAGAGATAGTTTAAATAGATATATATGCAGACAGCTCTGACTTTAATATAGTTTCCCTGATCAAATATTGACATGTGAATTCTACCTTAACATTTTCAGCACTGCAGTGTATTCACAGCAGCTTTTAGCTAGGGGACTCCAGCTCCAGTTTCATTCATGATTCCTTCTTTTTCTTTTTTTAAAAGTATATAATATATGCAAATAATATATACTTTCCTTTTTAGCTGGGCGATGAAGAAGGGAAAAAAAGGAAGTGAAGGAAGATCCAAGACTTTAGTTGGTTAGTTTATATTTAACCCCAGGTTGTTTTGTGGTTACTCATTTCCTGCTCCCCTACCTTCAGGATATGCTGTATGATCTTTCCTACCTTTCCTCTTTTCATTTCCTCATCTTCTGTCAATTACTTGAAAAAATGACTTAACTCTCACTTTTAAAGGCAAGATGGCCATTTTATTTGTAGGCAAGACAAGTCACGGTGCTCTCAGTAACCTTGACTTATTAACATGGTTTAGCTGTTGCAAAAACCTTTTGACGCACTCCTAATGCAGCAGGCAGTTATTGTGTTCATTTCTGCACTAGAGTGGATAAATAAGATTGTAACAGGACTAAGTGAAAAGGAGGGTTTGGTTAATTTTGTTTATAATTTATAAATACAAATAAATACAAATAGTTTTTTTGGGGGGTGTTTTTTTTTTTTTTTTTTTTAAGGTAGAATAGACCAGAAGCATCTAAAATCTAATGAGGGCAAGGCACACAGGTCTCTTCTGCTGCTCACCCACCATCCAGACTGTACACACAGACATCCCCCATCACATGGTGTAACACACAGCTGTGCTCCACCACAGGACTAGAAAAACATATTCCTATCACCTCCACTTCTCTTATTCTCCTGTCACTAGGTATATTTTGATCCCAAGGCCTTTCCAGGAAGATAGTAGGCCATGGCCAAGATGAGTTGCTCTGAGGCTGGCCATTCTAGAATAAGCATGGCACAAGATGCAGGAGAACCAGAAACGTTTAATAAATGAAGAAGGTAACATGCCTATATCATGATGAAGTATTTTCCAAATTTTTATTAGCAAAAAGCTATTAACATTGTTAAGGAGGAGCATATAAAGCCAGAATAAATCCCTGAACAGTAGAAAATTCCAGGCAGACACAAGAACTAATGTCATGATTGTACTCAGGAAGGAAAATCAGCTCAAATGCAGTAAGCCTTACCATGCCCAGGCAAACCCACAGAGCTTTGATATGATGGAGAGTTCACTAGTAAAGACTGGCAATGTAAAACTAGCAGAGCTTTAGCCTGAGTTTTTTATCAAACAAACCTAATGATAGTGGAAGTAAAACACTTAACTCCTCAGAGGCCTTTGCAGACCTATCTAGCAAAGAGATCTCCACAATGGCCTTTGGTATGACTCAGTTATTGAAGGAACGTATTGTTCATAAAAGCATGTACTCTCTGCAGCATTAGGACTTCCTTTCCTGAAGTAATTCACTCCCTATTGTCACTCACCACATCCTGCTTATCCACTGTAGCTCTGGGAAGGACAAGTCCTATAATCCAAAAGTATATCAGCTCCATGACCATCCCACTTGGCAGAGTTTGTATCAGCAGGGACTGTCTCTTTGCTGCTCTGTGTTGGTAGCAGTAAAACTTCTTCTCTGACCTGAACCTGAATTATATTCCAGTTATTCTGCGAAAGATACTCTTTGTGAAGGTTACCAGTTTGTTTCAGAAACAGCACATTTGTTTTCATATAATATATAACTTAATACTACAAAAAATTCTCATTAAAATACAACTGTAATGCAAGATACATCTGCTAACTCTCACATGTCTTAAAAAAGGTCCATTTTGGCAAAGATCAGTTATATGCCCAAAACTATGTAACACTTTTATCCATTGCATGAAACTATAAAATCACTGATGATCAGGTTTGTGGATGTAATAAAGACTAGTCAAATGGTAAATAATGATGTAGATTACTATTTACCAGGAGCAAGTCAAAATTCTAAGAGAGCATTAAATGCAAAGTTATGCACCTAGGATGCATAACTAGGTATAACTAGGCAGCTAGGATGAATAAGGGAGGTCACGGTTACAGAATAAGGAGTTGTGATTTTGCTCAGGCTGTAATCTCTCCTTAAATAATACCAATTTCCTCTTAGGGACAACTTGCAAATTACCCTTTGCTCTTTTCCCTACTCTTACCAGTCCCTTCCTTATTCAAATGGTCACTCCAGATCCCTTTTGTTACTCAACAGCCTAGAATGGCAAATTTGTTGTGGGTTTTAGAATATTTTGTGTGAGTGTGAATGAGTTCTTATTTTATTTTCTCTAAGTTAGGCCTTATATATTGATCTGTAACAGAAATGTATTAAAAATAAATCATAATATCATTGCAAAGGCATCATTAAAATCTCCCTTTATGTAGTGCTCCTCCACAAATGCTGGAGAACCTGTTGCAACCCAAGCCATTCAGATTTTGTGATAGAGTGTGGCTGATCTGCCTTAAAAGAAATAAGAACTAAAATGAGAAAAGAGTGGGTGTCTTCAGTGGAAAAGAAAAGGAAAAACAAGCAAACAAAAATGACAAAACTGTCTACATCCTGCTCCCGTGTTTGTACTACGTTCCTGCTAAAGCACCACCCCTGCAGAGCTAACTGCGCTTTCTGCCTGCATTTTCCTATATCTTAAAGGTGATTCCTATTCTTTATTCACTTCCCATTTATGTTACAAGTTTGCAAGACTGTAAGGCAAAATGTCACTTAGTCATATTTGATAAGAGACATTCTTTTACACCTCATTGTATTTTACCAATTTAATGGAAGCTTTTCATACTAATGTAAAAATAAATCCTCAGGGATAAAACTCCACTGTTTTCAATGGCCATTTTAGTATGAGATGGCCCTTTTCTATGGTGATACATTATTGTTCTTGCAGATATGCTTTTCTGTTAATGTACAACACAGGATGTTCTTCCCCTTTCTTCTCCTAGGTTAATACAGCTTGCAATCCTACTTCGATGCATCTGTTCACACTATAATAATTGTTTTAAAGCTAAACTGGTTCAAAACTAAGAATCTTCTTTGAGGCATAAAAAGCAATTTAACTGTGTTTTAGGGGTTTTCTTTGTCCTTTGTATTTTTTTCTTGATGAGCTCCTTTCTCCATAAAAGCGATGAAAGCTTCTATATTCTTGGAAAAATTCAGATGAACTTTTCCATTCCCTCATCAGCTACTCAAGGGACTTCATCTTCAAGAAAGCCAGCACACATCTGGAGGTTAATAGTTGAGATAGCTTTTTCTATCTCATCTTGTAGGAACTTCTAAATGACTCAAGCAGCTCTTTCGGTGGGGCTCTAGGGGAATACTATGACCAAAACATGCTGCTTGTTTTGAACCCAAGCAGCAGATCCCTGAAATAACTGGATTTGAGCACAGATCTTTTGTGCTGTTTTGTGAAAGAGCTCTTTTGTGAAATCCAGCACTTGATATTTTGTATCCTTTAACAATATAATAATTCACCTCCATGGGACCTTAGCACATGCTGAAGCAGCCTGAATCTCCTGGACCCCAATGCCAAGTTTCCCCATGGCCACCACACAGAGTATTAGATGGCTGAGTTACTTCTACTATAAACTTTTGTTTCATCTTTTGCTCTGCTTTGGGGTTCAGCTGTTGTGTAGTTCTTTGGAAAGCACATGATAATCAGTATCAGCAACATGCTGGATAATACCAGCCCTTCCTCACTTGACAAAAACAGCCAGAGAAACATAGCAGCCAAGTACAGATGCCAGCTGCTTCCTCCTTTAATAGTCTCCTCTGTTGTACACAGGTTTTAATCTGGTAGACACTACCTCTGTTGAGCTTGATTCAGGGCATATAGTCAATGCTACCTTTCAGGTATTATCTTTCAATAGTAGTTTTAACACATATCCATGAAAGATATTTCTCTTTTTATCTGGCAGGTCAATATACAAATTCACTGACCTCCTTGCCTGTTGCAATGAATGTTCCTTACCATTTTGTAAAGGATGAGGGTAACCAAACACTACCCTGCCCCAGGTTTTGCTAGGCTCACTCCTCCACTGAGTCACCTAACTTACATCACATCTAGATTTTTTTTGACGAGGAGAGAAACATCTGCAGGCTTCCTCCTTCTCTTTATGATGAATCCATTATACTGGAAGAATCTAAAGTCCTTTCCTCTCTGGTTTTCCTAGTCAGATCTTATATGTCATCAAGCTATTGTGTATATGCAAGTGAAGCAAACCCCAGCGAAGTTTGGTGGATTCAGAAGTTTGTAGGATTCAGAAAATGCTAATAAAAGATAAAGCAACAACCTATCTGTGTGCACGGGATCTGAATGCAAATATTTTTGTAGTATTCCTGTGAGGGACTGATTCATTTGCTACGCCAGTCCATCTGCCTGAGGATGATAAGAGATCATTTGAATGACCTTGATCTCTTCAAAACTGATAAAACTACATTGGCAGAGATACTTAGAAACTGGTTTGTGATCCGCCACTCACTCCTTTGGAACTACAGAGTTTAAACAGTTCTTCTGCAATTCTTGACAGTGGCACTAGGAATTGCTCCTAGTTGCAGGTCATATGTCAGAGATAACTATTCTATGTTTCCCTGTGAGTTCCCTTCCTGCAGATTCACAATAGCTTTTTCAGTTCTTACAAATACATATCTATGATAGGCATGAGAATTCCCAGATGCTTGGTCTGGGAGCTATCCCTGGGCAAAACTTGGAGTAGACTGAACCACACATCTTGGAAGCTGCAGCAGTAAAATCTTTGTTGCATTTTTCTTTGCTCTTTACTTCCCCTGCTTCAGTCTAAAATCTCTAAGAAGTCAATTGTTTTGCCTGTTTCTCACTTTTATGATACTCATATACCATCTTTAATGTGCCATTCTCCACAGATTTTTGAGATCCTGGTTTTTGCTTCCTGACACTACCCCAAAGCCTTGGGATCTGGTCTGACATCTCTGCATCAGAACAGAAAAACAGAGAAAACAGGCATCTATGAAGTAGTGTGAGGAGCTTGCACTGCACCTAATAAGGAGCATATTCAGCAGACAGGTTCTGCTGGATAGCTGTAGATAATCTGAAAGTCAGTTGCCCCAAAATGCTGTAGACATAACTGATAATACAAAAGCGACAGCTGGACTACAACAACTGCTTTTCTGACCATGCTGAAGCTAGCAGCAGCACTCGCATTTTATAGTTTGTTTGCTGCACACACGTCCTCTCTACTGACAATTGCTCTGCACCTTAGGAGTGATCATGGATGGTAGTTCATAAATCACGGTACAGGACACACCAGAGATTCAGGGTTCTGAAGGACCTGGCATTTCTGTGTACAAATGAGGAGAGCTATTCCATTTCACGTGTTCTGTGTCCACTACCCTCTATCACTCTGGCTTATTTAGCTGTACTACAACCACCCACCTTTTGTAAAAAGCCAATTTAGGGACACAAAAAGGCTGTGTGATGCCAGTGGAATATACATTTGCCAGGCTGAAAGCGGGACCATACCAGCTTAAACAGCTAGTCCTCTTGGTATTACTGCAGTTAGCTGCATCCCATGTGACACTGGTGGGTAAGGGGAGATTGGGGTAGACCAAGGCTCACTGGCCTGCTATGAGCAGCCAGAGCAGAGCGACTGAGCGAAACTAGGGGAAAAAAAAGCAGTGATTGATTAGGACAGGTCAGTGGGACATGTGCCCAAGGCCCACATTTCTCAAAGCAGGATGGACTTGTCAGATTTGCTAACACTGCTCTTAATTTTATCAGGAAGGAGTTTTAACCACTTAATATACTCCCTCCCTGGAGTATCATACACCTGGACCTCTGTCTTTGCCAACTTCTTCCAGGTAACTTCACAGACATGCAAATTCCAGCCACCCATCCAAGAAATAGTGCTTTTTGTGATACTCCCCCTCGACAAAATCTTGTGGCTTCCCAGAAGTTTGCTAGCTGAGCAGTGCAGAGACAGAGGCAGGCTGCATGGAAAGGGATTCTCAACACCATGATTTGCATTTAAACTAGCCAGAAGCCACCAGCACACAGGGAATGACCAAGAAGTGAATAGGTAGAAAACCATGAAAAAAACAGTTTCTGGAAGAATGGAAAACCAAGGTCTTGGCAGTGTATAAGGAGTCTCCCATGTATCTTATCCTTTTCCTCAGCCTGGGCCTAGAAGGGGAGACTCAATGTGCATGCCCAAATGACCACACATAGATAGATGATGGTGGAGAGCAGGAAATGTGGCACCTGCAATGTGGGGTTATTCTCAGCCATCTCCCATCCTGGGTTCAGCAAAATGCTTCTCTGAGCACAGCAGTATTTGAGCCACAAGAGGTCACTGGTAACAACATTAAAAACAGCTCCCAAGTTTGCTAGCCCAGGGGCTGCATGTGAGCTGTTCTCTTTTAACCTCCCATATTGTACTCTGGATTGTTGGATATCACCTACCACATAAGCTGAAACTCCTTGCACCTAAAGGAGACCTGTTAGTGGTGCAATGAGCAATGCACCAGCCTGCAGCAGCATGCACCCAGCATCATTCCTGCAACCCCTCACCGCACTGCAGGAGACACGCCGTGGATGATTCGGAAAACACAGCCACCCCCAGCAGTGGCCATGGTCTTTTCAGTGCCAGGATGTCGTTCTGGTGATTTCAGTGGACACATTGTGGATTTCAGGTCAAACTAACTAGAAAACATTTTTATTTCACTAAAACTTTGGCTATTTCATTTTTCTTCTCTCCTTGAACTGCAATGCAAACAAAACCTCTCACATGTTTTTGGGAAACAGGACCACATCAGCATGCCCGTGGGTGGCCTGCAGCACGAAAACCCCAGCCCAGCACTCCACTCTTCCTCCTCAACTGAGGAAGAGCTAAAGTTTGTTTGGGGCTTTTTTTTTAAATCCCAAAGCACTTGCTTATAAGGTATGAGAAATTTGTGTTCAGTTCTGCTTTCTGCCTGACGTGGCTTCCAAGTCCTGAAAAAATTTCCCCAGGAACAAGACTGCTAGACACAGTCATATGGGCCCCCTCTCCTTTGCAAAAGTTTGTCAAAATGGATTTATTTCTGAGAATTATTCTGGTTTGGATATAGCATCATATTCTGGCAATATTTCATTTTGCAAGTTCTAATTTATGTTAATGTATCAGCAGGAATGTCCTCAGCTTATTTAATAAGTGAGATGGTATGAATACTATTATGTAAAAATACTTATAATTTGCTGTGATTCAGTTGCTTACCCAGCTTGTCACAGAAACAAGTTCACAGGCACCCTAGGTAAGAGATCAAGGTGAACTGGTTTGTTTCACTGGGATCTTAGCATAACCCTTGTTTTGGCGTTTCTGTTATTGTTAACACCTACAGTATAAGACTGTGACATTTTGTTGGGAGTCTAGTTTAGATTTCAGCAAAATGTCAGGAATAAAAGCATGGGGAAATGAAACAGTTTCCTGAAAGGAACAGTATAGACATAAAGAAAATAAGAAATTAAATTAAAAATAACTCTGCTCTCCATTTTCATAGTACAAAATGTATGAGAACAAGGGACCTTGCTTTGAAAAGGAAGCATGAAGCATGTAGCAGTGAGGAGACTTAAGCAGCCTCCCCTGTCCCTCTCAATATTGCATGTGACTGCGCTTTCAGATGGCTGACGGGGTTTCAGTGTGTAGAAGCCAGGTTCAAGAGGAATAAAATAAAAGAAGCTTTAAGAACATTCAAGGTGCTCCCAGCCACGTGGCTTTTCATTTACATCGACAATCCCCACTTATTCTGACAGCATTTCAGCTGCTCGGCAGCTGAGTCAAGCAAGATGTCACGGTGCTTGCAAAACTGCGTGTCTTCAGCCTTCACCCTGCAGCAGCCCTGGGCAGCGGACATGTCTTCGTGTCCGCTTGCGTTTCCTAGGTCAAGTGCCCTGTCTGCCTGCATTCAGTTTTACGAGCTCCTTGAATGAATAGCAGAGCTGTACAAGGCTTTCTGTAAACCAAATGTTGATCTCCCGGCCCTCCCATGAAAGTCCAAATCCTATCTGCTGTCCCCCTCCAGTTTTATTACCACCAAAGCTGTTTTCTAGAAGCAAAGCTCTTCTATTCAGACAACTCTATTCTGACTCAAAAATGAATTAAAGGTGCTTTGATAAATATCTTGGCTCATCCTGGGATATCTTAGTTCTACTACTCCTTATAATCCATCTTTGCTGTGTCTGAACTAGATCATAAACAGCTTGAGTCCGAGACTGATCTTAAATAACTGGGGAGGTATGATGGTATGTAGGAAATGATAATTGAACTTTTATTGCACTTGCTACAATGTCTACACGCTTTGGAAATGTAAAGGCTCAAAGCTTAAGAAAACAGAACAAACATCTGAAAAAGAAATCTTAAAGAGTCAAGGTTTTGGAATCAGGAGAATTTATGGACTATTATAACTAATAAAAAGGTACTTTTGGTCAAATGTGAAGCCTGAGCTATAGTATATGAGTTTATTCAATGAATATCAGAGCTCCTAACCTTGCTGGCTATTCTCAGCATCCCTGGGGTGACATTAAGCTACATACTTTTACAAAGAACATTAAAAATATAAAGAAAAGCAAGAGCAATGGTCACTGAAACTGATCCAACTATACAACAGGAAAGAAAAGCTTTTTTGATTTACTGTTTACCAAGGTTGCATCCAGACTTGTCTCTTTTCAAGGAAATAAGCTCTGAGAGACAGAGAATGGAAAATCAATTCACTTTACCAGCAGTGGACTATGCTGATAGAATTTATAGTTACTCTACTTTATCCTTCTTGCACAAGGTGGATAAATTGTGTTAATATGCAGTATTTTCACCTGAGCTGACGGAAAGAGGGGCCCAAAGTGTTGGTGGGGGATAGGGCCTTACTGCCACATTTCAGACAGATTGGCAGCCATCGCGGGAAGCTGTTTTTTGAACCAGATAGCTCATTTGGACAGAACCTTACATTTCACAGGGGAAACAGCATTTCCCAGCTGGTAAATTTATATACAAGTTTTATTGCCTGAAGCCAGAAGACACAGTGAGCCCCCTCAGCTTTATTAGTGCCAGTTGAGGTGAGGGCTCTCGTTTGAGCCAACACTGAAGTCACTGCAAGTGATAGCAGAGACAATGTCACTGTATTTGCCCTGGTCATAAATCTGCACACCATCTATTGGCAAACCAAGCATTTGCCATTTATTAATGGCAACCAGTCTACGTCTTTGGAGCTGTTAGGGTAACATTTTCACCCTACTTTTATTTTTTTCCATTTACCATGTTTTCTGCTTATTAACAAGCTCTTGCTAATTGCTCTGGCATGGTAGGAAGACTTGTCAAGACTGTTCTCTTTGTGCACTACTTTTACTCAGTGCACACTTGATTAAATAACATCAAAAAAAACACAAAAAAAACAAAAAACCCCACAACCGCTGGCTGGAACACCAAGTCTGTCAGAAAACTGGAAATTTCAACTGTTAGGTCAGGGCACATTAATGATGAGCTACAGTATGTTTTCCTCTTGTAAAGAGGTTGCCACTATTCTGACAGCCACATGTATTAATGACCCATCCATCAAGCTCTCTGGAGGGAGCCTTTCCATGCTTTATTTTTGGTCTGCCTAAGAGCATATGCTGCAAGCATGCTTGTCCATGCATTCATTTTTCTAAGTGAAGGCTCAATTGGCTGCTGCTATGTTATAATTATTATTATCCCACTTGCAGAAAAGTATGACCTTGCAATATTCCTTGGGCAGGCTCACAGAAAACAGGCAGTTTAAGGTGCAACAAAACTTTCACTGGGGCTTCTCTTTTTTCAGTGCTCTGACGCGCTGCAACTGTTTCTGTCAAGAAATACAGCCAAATGATCCGTCCATTTGACAAGCCTCTGGCATACAGAACTTGTTAATTTTACTTTGTGCCAGCTACTTCAGTTTTGTCTTCCCCGTCTAGCTGAACCCGAGCTTGACTTACCCAGGAAAGGAGCCTACCCCATACACCCTGACCGACCTCTGAAGTGAAGAAAGAAACAGCAATTTTTCTCTTGTTTTATTAATGAACCTTTATACTCTTTTCACCTGCTGGGAATCCAGCAAAGTCAGTATTCATTTCAAAAGCTTCCTGCTTCTGATATGCCTAAATCTGTCTTGCTCAAATAGCCTTTTTCATTTACAACTGCGATGGGCAGGTTTCTTTCTTACCTCCCTGTTTCACTCCTCATCATTTAACATCTGTCTTTTTCAAGGCAGAAGTTAAAAAGTCTCCTGCCTTCACTGCAGGATTTTAATTCTCTCATTTCTGACCTTTTTTCTGTTGTTTCAGTTGTCCATCTTCCTAGCATTGAATGTTAAAGGACAAATTTTTAGAATAAGTTTTATCTCCTAGGAAAGGTTAAAAGTGTACTGTTTCCTTGTATGCTCTAAAGCTCCCATGGTAACTGCTGTTTCAAGTGTTAGGATATTAATCCTTAAAGGGTCAAAGAGGCTTACAAAAACAGCCAGTTAGGAGAAAACCAGACTCCTAGAAGTAATGGTTTTTGGCAAGGCTTGTATGTGCAAAATTCCAGCAGCGATAAGGGAGTAGGAATAAGTAGTATGCTTACATTCTTTAGTTTTAGCCCTTTTTATCAGTTAATGCCTATGCTCATTGAACCACTAACACCTATGAGGGCACACCACAGTTTTTCCAGAATTTAACTCCTGACTTGGTATTGCTAACTTCCTTAAAAAAATGGTGCAGCAGGTCTAGCGTTTTCTCTCAGTGCGTGGCAGATGGACAAAAATCTATGACCCATTTGATAACAGCCATCATTTTGATATAAACTTTTCAGTCTACTTACAGAACCTTTATGATCCTAAAGAGATGAGCTGCTCAGAAAGATAGGCTTGGAATATTTTTACCAACGGTTTCTTTGAAATCTACAGGACAGTGCCTTTTGTTATGTGACTTTTTAGCTGCTATGGTACTGCAATTCTAAGCACATAAAATATTTCCATTTTCTATAACATGCTAGTTGAGACATAGTTATTTTTAAAATAAACAAAAACATTGCCCTTGTAACAAAAAACAAAATACTTCCCAACATTACAGTATGAGGGGATCAAATACTCAAGTAGTTAGATGAACTAATTCCAAATAAAGACACTATTAGAAAAAAAAATCAGTTCTTGCCTTACTGCAACAGCTGCTGTGCTTTGGAAGTACTTGAAAACTTGAAGATGAACAAGCTGGAAGTTAAGGAAAGTTTTCTTATAAAGCTGCATAACCTACTGGATGCCCTCATAAGATTAAAGCACACTGGCTGCAGCACTTTAAAGTAGCTTCAGAATGATTTTCTGAGCACTTGAAGAACACTCAGTAGTGCTTAAGTACTACGAGAGAGGATTTTCTTTTGTGATCTCAGACACACACTTTTAATGGCTGCAGATTTTCTACATCCTCTTAAAACTGCTGTAAGAAAGATGCATGAAATATTTTAATTTGACACTAAGTTACTGTGACCACTCATCCCTTAYGTTAAAGAACATCTGTGCTACATTCTTCTGGTCACATGAGTGAGAAAGCAGAAGCAATAAACTCTTTGCAAAGCCACACTAAGCAATGTAACATTTGATTAAATCTTGGTTGGTCTCAGTGTAAAAAAAAAACTGAACAAATGTGTCTTAAACACCAGGCACAAAGCACTAATAGTGCTTTCTTTGGTCTCTTTTTGCAGTCCTAAAATGACAAAGAATCACAATAAAAATCTAAAAAAAACATTAAATCAGGACTGCATCTCTATGTTTGAAATTTTACCTGTTCAGATAAATTTGTTTTTGCACTTGCAATGCAGGTAAAGAAGTTAGACCACAAGGAATAAAGTTTCTGGAAACTTTCATTAAATGGTACTGCAAACCACCATCTGTTGAAGGGTTGTCCAATATACAGACTGGTACAGTTTATTGCAAAGTTGTGGTGAGTCCTGTTTGTCAGGCGCCGGTTTGAAAAACAGAGCTAAAATTCCCAAGGTAGAGGCCTCCCTGGAGGTTTCTGCACATTTCCGTGTGTGCCCCAAGGAGACCTCTAGCCCTCAGAGACCTTCCCTGCTGCTGTGTCCTGAGCCCCAGAGAGGTCGAAAGAGTGACATGAAGACACTGGATAAAGAAACAGGTTAATTTTGGAGCATGGCCTGAACAAATAAATGTCCTTTCTCACTCCCCCTTTTCCTAGTGGCCTAGTTCTCCCTCCTTCCTCGCTCCCCCTCCTGTGCTTGCCCCATCCCTGGGAGCAAGCGTGTCCTACCGAGGCAGTGGAAAGCTGTTTTGGCCTGGGTTGCTCTCTTCCCCAAAGACACTTTTGTCTTCCCAAATCACTCATCATTTCAGTTTATTTTCATGCAGCACTTTTGCCCCCCAAATGATCACATGGAAATTTATAGACATTAAACGTACAGAAATTGCTTTCCTTACCAAGGAGAAGTTTGAAAAAATATATATTTTCCAGTCTAGCTAAGTATATTTCTACTCTAGGCCAGTTCAAGTCTAGCTAAAGGAAATGCAGCTGGAGCAGGGCTCAGGGTATGTAACTGCCTGGTGTCGCTGGTGCCATTCCTGGGGGGGGGGGGGGGGGGGGAGTGACCGTGGCACTGACTTTTCCATCAGAAAGTTCAGGCAAGACATGTTCCTGAGCTGCATCCCTAGAACAGTGGAGGGGTGGCTATAAGGCAAAAGAAATTCCTCAGAAACTCATCATGAGATGTCAGATGTAGGAGGAATTGCCAAAGAGAGAAGATTGTACAACTCCCGTGTGGTGTCTTAGACTGGCTTTCTTGAAACTCTCTTTTTAAGAAACCTAAAAACCCAACAAAAGGCAAAGTGGCTGCTCTGAAGAGCTACAGGAGTATGCCATAATAGCATCCATTCTGAATTGTATAGGTTATTTGCCTATGACAGCAAATTAAATTTCAAGATTTATTTACCATTAAAATGACTCATCGAAATCGGATGAAGGCTTTGCCTATTGCCAAAAATACCATAACTCTTCTTTCAGCTGAGAAAACAGAGATTTGGCCATGACAGGCATTTTTTTATCCAGTGATCACTGGTGCTAAAAAACATGGAAACAGCAAAGCAAAAGACTTACAACAGTTGTTTGCTACGGCAGAGCTGAAAGGGATATAGTGCTTTGTCCATTTTCAAGACAGCAAAGACATGTCAATGTAATAAGTGTATCATAGGCAAATGGTTTGATATTTTGACAGTATCTTACCTTGCAACTGAAGACACTTAAATTGAACTTTCTGAGATAATACTCTGCCTAAAATTTATGGAAGATGAAAATGAGTATTTGCTTCCAGATAACTGTCTAGACGTCATACTTAAATGCATGTAAAATGCAGATTATGCTGCCAGATAACTAACAATTTGATGTTAAAGGCTGTGTAAGAAACATCTTCAACCACTTTCTGGTCTGGTATTAGGGTTTTGGAACAGAGGAGAGACTCCATTTTTCAGCCCTAAATATATGACAGTATTGAGTCATATCTCCACCACATGGTTATTACCATACTCTGCAACTGAAAGCATCTTAAAGTGTTTTACAGCTGCTAGTTACTTCTGTACATTATGGGAGGATTGCCTGATTGCTTGCTTTAAGGTTGATAGAGTCCAAACAACACTTTTGCAACATGCTACAAGTTTATGACACAGTTTAAACTGAGAACAAATGGATCTGGAATTTAGGATATGAATGTATTCATTGAAAGTTATAGCAGAGAATTAATAAGAAATTATTTGCTCATAGATATGTCTTGTCTAAAAATCCATCATGGCAAAGCAGAACAAAATGGAAAGATTGTATCTGGTGATGTACATTAGCGTTCCCATACCTGACTTCATATTTTGATTTCAGTATAGCAGTCACTCTAAACTGATTCAGCTACTTAAAGAAAAAGAAAAAGAAAAATGACATTGAACTTTCTAATAGCCTGAACACTGTTGAAGGGTTGAAAGTTGACGGAGGACTGGGTCTGAAAGATTTGCTAGAGTGTGTAGATGCTGCACAAGCTTTGTCTTAAGAAACCTTCTGGTGTTTTAAGAATCTGAGAGAAGCAAGATTTAAAGACAAAATGTGTGGAAATTATTATGTCATTCTTATGTCTGTGCAGAAGTGGAAATAATATGTCCCCTCTGTAAAAAAGACATGAGCAGAGCATGGAAACCTGCAAATACTGATTACATTGAGGCTGAGCTTCACACTAAAAGTCAGTCTCCATTGGAGATTGACATACGGAGTCTTATGAATAAGCCAAGATAAGATTTAAGCGTAATAAGTATTTTTTATAATACAATCAATTAGTGTGGAAGGTAATCATTTAAAAACTCTCAAAAACTGATCACCTACTTGAGAGCAGTAGAAATTCATGCTTTGGAAGAAAAAGAGAGAATATGCTGAGTGGAATAGATTTCCCCCAAAGGCCCCGTAAAACAAAGTTTTCCTACAGCTTCATGTGCATTAGACTGCCAGCATTTTTAAATTGGCTTATCTGAGTTTGTTTCACCACAAGGAATTATTCACTGCTGTTAGCTGTGCATTATCCTCTCCCCACAAGGATTCTGCATCAATTCTGTTACACTGTTATTTGAATCTAGAGGCACACACTGCTTGAACGTTTGACTTTTTCTATGGACTAATTTCTAGTCCTACCAGCTCCTCATGTTCCTGCTCACTCATAGTCAGAATTTTGATCACTAGGAAAGAATTGCAGGGACATGCTGTCATCTGTGTTCAAAGATCAGCAAAAAGAAGAAGAGATACTTGCCCAATGCCTGATTTGCTTCAGTGTAAGCGCCAGAAGTAAAACCCACATCTTGGAGACACCAAGTAATTGTGAAATAATCTCATTAGAACAGATTCCTTTACAATGTCAAGATGTTGATGCTGTTTGTCATCTGTGCTTGGTTGGGACTCAGTCCTTGTAATCCTTAAACGCATTTCTAACTCTCCTCTGCAAATAACTCTAGCAAAATCAACAAACACTTCTATAAAAGTACAAGCTATGGATGAGCCCTATAAATTATAAACTGTTGTTTAGAATTGTTACACAACAGCTGAAGGGTGACTTGCTTTACCTCTGTATACACTTAATAACTAAGCCACTTTTGGATGCATTTTACTGTGCCTGGATTTCTGCTCCTCCTGCATCAGCCCCTTTTCAGCATCCCTCCACAGACACAGTCTGGTTTGCTTCTTCAAAGATCCTTCACCTGAAAGATCTATGCTTTGAAACAATTGTGAACGCTATAGCGAAGTGAGATGAAAGGAGATTCATTTGACTTTTGTTTCTCTTCTTTTTACGATCCCTTTTTTTCCTACTGTGGAAGTATCATGAGTTGTCTCAAAAACATACCTGCACTGTGCAGTGAACTCTGAGGAAGGGAGTTTGCACAGACTGTAATGACTGTACACAACAATGATACAAAGTTAATCGCTATTACTAGCTGAAAGTTTGCTCACTTAGAACAAAAATAACCAGTTTATACAGCCTCTGAAAAACAGGATTATAAAATTATTTCTATCATAAATACATTTCTTCACCTACTAAACAAATTCACATTATAGAGTGAAACACAACTCAATATTTATAGACTTCTGGATTAGCTGTATGAATTAAAAGGAGCTTTGCACTAATAAAATTAGGCTTGATCCTGTAAACAATTTTGTAATCTTCTCTTTGCTAAATGCTTCTCAGTCCAAGTGACATGCAATGCTAGCAAAACTTTTCCTGTCAGAAGCCATAAAACTGCCGTTAACGCACGATCCTGATTCGTGTTATACAAAGAAATCCCCTATTTTATGGAATTACCCAATGCTTAAAAGACCAGCAGTTCACTTTCATACCACCTGCATTTAGATCTTTTCCTCAGCTATAGTAACACCATAAAAAAGCATCAGGGTCCTCCTGATGTTAATCTTCAGTTACTTGTTTTTGCATCTTTCTACCTTTTCACCATGCCATTTGTACCAGTTCACTCAAACACGCGCACACTCTTTCAGCTTACACAGTCCCGTACATGCAACTATATTCAAAAGCCAGACAAAACAAAGCCAAACTGGGGGATATTTTGAATGCTCAGTTCTCAAGCAGGGATAAGATATAAGGTGAAGTGTGAACCTTAATTATTTGGGAATATATTAATTGTTCTGGAGATTAGGAAGAATTGTTTTGGAGATTAGTCTCTCTCCCAGGGTGTAGTCTCTGACACTGTATAACTAGCCAAGTGTAGCACCAACAATTTTGATAGGTGATCAGCCAGTCATTTTACAAAAAATAGGGTATTGGCAACTGCCAAAAGCAGTGCTGGAGGGACCAAATTGCTTGAWCTATTGTTTCCATTCTAGTTTTAACATATTACACACAACTGCCTTTAAGTGCATTTAATGCATCAGCGTTAGCCTCAAAGTACACCTAAATGGCTCTTATATCTGATAAAGAAATCACAATCAATCTAATTTTCCATATTAAAAATTAGAAAAAGAATCTGCGGAGTGGTATTTCTGGGTCTGTAGATTACAATCATACCTTATATCATCATCTTTAAAAGCTGGAATGCAATGTGCTACACCATATAATGCAACACAAGCTGGATGTACATTTATTGCATATGTATAAACAACAAATTTATTGAAAAAAATTCATCTGGTGAAATAATAAGCAGAGCAATGAGCATGTTCATTTTCTGAAATACAATATTGAAAATATAAATCAAAATCAGAGAGACATGTCCTTATTTTATAGTAAAGCTGACTTTAAAATACAGCCAGTCCAGCATTAATCTTTGAGGGAGAGAAATTAGTTTTGTATGCAATTAAGGTGGTGATATTCATTTTATATGAAAAAATCTAGTGCCCTAAATTCTGCGAAATAGCAAGCTATGGGACTGGCAGATAATTTCCTTTCCATATTAAGAGATATTCCAATATGTATGTAGTAATTGTACCATACATTATAAAATGCCTCCCCTTTTCTTGTCTGCACATACGATACTGAAATTAGCTGAGGGGTTTTGGATGTAGAAATGCTAGGGAACCAAAGTTTGGTATTGTGAGAGTTTGGCGTTTCTGTGTCTTGGCAGTGGGTTAGAACTATATTTTCTTTAAAATATACTAGCGTGACCTACAACATCTTTTAAACCTTAACTCTGATTGGCTTTATGCTTAAAAGATAATCTTACTGATTATAAAAAGTAATAGTAATATCTACTATGTTTACTGCTAAAAGCATTGCAATTGAATTTTTCTTCAAAAACTTTTGGCAGCTGAGTTTGTGGTTGTACAAACTCCCCCGTAACAGTCCTTCCCTAACACAGAGCCAGCACTCGCCATCAGCTGTAATGCATTTTCTGGTTCACTGAAGTATGGGCTTGCAGATTCCAGGTATTCATCACTTCTCTCCATCACCCTGAAAGTCTTCAGCACAGATCTGCTCACCTCCTGCCTCACGGCACCCCACTGCAGGGTGACCCACCAGGCATTTCAGATGGGACAACCAGGAGGCAGCTCTCAGAGGCCAGTCTCGGGTTTAGAGAGTTGCAGCCCAATGCTGATGACTAGCCAGGGGTCGTGGACAGCAGTGCTACTTTTACTATTTTTGTTATGGCCAATTGTAAGGTTCTTTAGGTAAGAATAACCAAGAGTTTTCTGTGTCCATCATTGCTGCTTTTTGGTTAGATAGCTCCTCCATCTCTAACATCTGGGAATTTCAGGAGTACCCATGAGTTGAGACTTCTGGCAGACTGTGGGGAGTGTTCCTGCTCATGCCAACTACCTCATATTTAGCAATTTAATTCCATAATATTGTGCCAGAACATTTTCAGTTCAAAGCACTTGACCTCTTAATCTCTCAAAGATAACAAAGATTCAAATACAAGATTTTTTCTAATTCTTTTTCTCTCCTAAAAAAAAAAAAAGAAAATTATCTTTAATATTGCAAAAAGCCTTTTTTGAAAAGTGTCATAGCAGTTGCCTCCACACAAGCAAACTGCCAGTAAAAAGCTGACACTTAATTCCTAGTTGATGATGCTGTCAGACCCTTCCCTTCCCCATGGCCTGAGCATCGGTTTCTCCTCTCTGGAAGCCAGCCAGCTGCCCAAGCAATAGGAGCACTGAAAGACTTAGCAGCTTTAGGTTTGTGGGAACACTTCATTCTTAACTGTTATGAGAGAACCACTTCATACTTCCTCTGCAAACCTGAAATTTGTGTAGATAAATAGGGGTAGTAGGGATTCAGGACACTGCCTACAGAAAGGTTTCTACCAGCGGTTTGCCTCAGCCAAATTCGGATAAAAACCTCTTTTCTTAATTTCCAAGTAAATACCCTAGCCTCAAACAGGGCAGTCAAGGCAACTCATTTATGAGTATTTTTTGTATTTCCAAAAGCTCATTTTAATTGTCACCTAGAAACTGCATGGCACCAATAGTGGGTTCAATTGTAAAACAAAAAGCAACACAGAGCGCAGCTAACAGAGGCAGCGAACAGACGCAGCAGTTTGCGCAGCAGTGGTTGGGCTCTGACTAGAACTTGAGGATCTTGTTGGAAGTTGTGGGCTTTCTGAGGACCCCCGAGGAACTAGAAGGTGATCACTGTGAACAGGAAAGGGGAAGCTAGGCAAGGACAACTGCAGGAGGCCTTGACTTCTCCTGGGAAAAGCTCGTGGGAAAAGCTCCAGCTAGGAGTGGCTGCTGCTAACGAGCTCTCTGGGTTGCCCCTAACCAGAGGGGGTTGGGGCCTTTGATCCCAGTGGCCCTTGATTGGGCGGTCAAGCACCCTCTTAGCCAGTGCTAGGGAGAGGCCTATATAAGAGCCAGGCCTAGAGCGCAGCGAACAGAGGCAGCAGTTTGTGCAGAAGGGTGTGCGAAGGGACCTTCGTTTCTGTTCCCTGCGGTGTACGCTTCCTCAAGTATGGTCATGACACGCCGCACAGCGCGTTCCCCAGTGGCTGTTGGAGTTGCTGTGCCAGAGGCTGGGACCCAGACTGACCCTCTGACAGTAGATGCAGGTCTCAGGCTGCAGGGAGTGCTTGGGGCCTCTCCGGGAGGCCTGGGCTGGCAG